>NC_074719.1:37652011-37952011 GCF_947242115.1 Biomphalaria glabrata | reverse complement strand
TTTTGGTTGTTCACAATCTCTCTTCCTGTCTCTTTCTCTCTCTCTCTCTCTCTCTCTCTACGTTGGAGTTATCTAAAAGTCAATTCAAATGAGAGTTAGGTTAAGCATTTTTTTAAAGAATAAACGACATTATAGTTTCTTCTTCTCTTGAAACTGTCAGGTAGAGTTGAGCCTTTGGCTCTTGGAACTCTAAGCCAGCAAAAGTGAGCAAGAGCTCCCTTTCACCAGCCTGAATGAGAACAGAGTAAACTGTTCTGTCTGACGGGGTGTCAGACTCGCGGTCGGGGACCGAGTGCACCGAGACCCCTGCCATTTTCCTTTTCTATACCAGGTTAGCCGTGCAGGACATGTTATTTATGTAACGACCTCTTGAGGAAAGACGCCTGGATTGTGACAAGGTTGTTGGAGCTTTTTTACAACTCCGCACAGTGCAATGAGGATGCTCTCGCACCCCCTTAAGCCCCCCCCACGGGAGTCTTGTTTTGCTACCCTTTAGCCTAATCGTTTCCTCCTACGATCGTTTCCACCCGGGCGCCACTATGAGGCAGGGTAGCATGCCTGGAGTTACTATCATCTTGATATAAAGTTTAAACATTTATGAAATATACGGGTGTAACTATTTTATCAGTAACCATTTGTAAGTGTAGAGTAGCAGACAAATTACCTCTCTTTGAAATAAAATTGAAATTCAAAATCGGTTGATCGATTTTTGCTTCCCATGTTACTCCCCCTCCCGGTGTTTTGGTATTATGTAAAATTATAATTTATGAATGTATAAACATTAGCGATCTGAATAAAGTTAGCTAAAAGGTCATTTGAATATAAAGATAGATGAAAAAAGGAAATACGCCGAACCTATACAATTTTTTTTTGCATTTCTCTGTTTGACACGTTATGACACTTCTTGAACTAGTGCCCGAAGAAGAAACCACATGCGCCTTCAAATTTAGAGTTCTGCGTCTTTAATTAGAACTTCATACAATTGTTCACCTTCTAAAATGGCGCTAAGAATTCTGAAGATGTTTGCAAGACTGTTAACATGTTCACTTCTGCTCAACACATTGGCCACTACTTCAGCAGACGATACTTGGAACTCACCAAACTTTAGTCCATTAATGGAAATTCTGACAAAAATCATGACTCTATTCGAAGGTCAAGGACAACTTAATTTTCAGCAAATCCTGATGACTTTATTCTCTGGGGCGACTCACATACGCCTGACCGAGGATTCTAGTTTTACGGCAATGGACAAAAACGGTATAAAGGAGTGGGGTGAATCGGACATTTTGAAGCTAGGTTTTAAACCTCGACATTCCAAAACAGAATTTCTTGGTGCAAGCCAAAGGGATTGCTTATCAGACTTTCATCGTTTGATAGAAAATGTTACAGAAAACCCTTGGGTTTTTCAGTGTAAGTTTGGAGATTTTTTAGTGAAAGTTTTGAGTTTTTTAGAGAACCTTTTTTTATCTATTTCCGCATAAGTTACCAGTTGCTTTTTAAATCGTAAACTTTTAGTTTCTTTAGGGGAAAAGACGCTATTAGTTTTGTGTAAAATGTCTGTCCGTCTGTCCCGTTTAGATCTCGTAAACTAGAAAATATATTAAAAATCACAATATTTTAGATCATTTAAAGTTCTGATGCAACGGCTACTTTTTTTTTCTGAAAGCGAAAAATCTAATTTTTAAAATCAGTTATGCAAGCAGTTTTTTAAAGAGAAAAAGCTAATTAGTATGCATTATATGTTAGACCTAATTTAAAACAAATAGTAATCTTGTAAACTACATTTTCTAAAGTTTTTATCAAAAATATCGTGCACTCAATACTCTTCTCGACGATTCGAATAAGAAATTGAACCTTTTCAAAACAGTTACATCAATGCTAAGACTTCAGTTAGCCCATGAGAGGCGCGGTAGCTGAGTGGTAAAGTGCTTGGCTTCCGAACCGGGGGTCCCGGGTTCAAATCCTGGTGAAGACTGGGATTTTTAACTTTGGAATCCTTAGGCGCCTCTGGGTCCACTCAGCTCTAATGGGTACCTGACATTAGTTGGGGAAAAGTAAAGGCGGTTGTGCTGGCTACATGACACCCTCGTTAACCGTAGGCCACAAAAACAGATGAACTTTACATCATCTGCCCTATAGACCACAAGGTCTGAAAGGGGAACTAGTTAGGACAGGTTTACGTCTAACGTTGCATTCACTTGCACCTATCCTTTGATCTGCTGGACCGTTGGGGCACTACACAAGATCTGTTAACTTCTTTCTCTATTTGTATCTCTCATTTGTCTTTGATATAATTTCATTCGGATGTTCTTTCTGAAAATATTGAAGCCTGCTTGGGTGGACCACATCGGGGGCCGATTTTGAGTTTGTGTTTCCACACAAACTGTCTTTGTAACCGTGTTTAAAGTAAGTTTTGATTTTTAGCGTCCCCGGTAAGGGGAAAAGCAGCTAGTTTTTATTCAAAATGTCCGTCTGTCCGTCTGTGAAACTCAAATTTCAAAAATTAGAAAAGAAAAAAATATATATTATTTCACTAAGCGATGCGGCTTGCAAAGTTTAGGTGCAACGGCTACTTTTTGTTTTCTAAAAGCAAACCGTTTAGTTTATAAAATTAATTATGCAAGCGATTTTTTCATAAAAATACACCAATTCTAAAAAAAAATACAGAAATGTAAGGGAGATAATCTTACAATATGTTAACAAAGAAGGACAATTTTTGGTGTATTTTCAGTATCACAAAAATTTCACGACAAATATAAATATTAGTTTGTTTTTTTTTCTGGTCAACTAGCTGCTAAAATTAAAAGAAAACTTTTATGTTTGTTTATTAAGGCTAAGACTGCACTTTGTAAGTAAATATCACGCACAGTTTTTAAAATGGACTTTTTATGTCGCGACTTTCGTGCAGTAGCGTGACGGCCGCGGCCTAGCATGGTACTAAACTAGTTCTCTCAAAACGTTTTAAATAATCAGATTTCATTTATCATCGTTATTTGCAGTGATGGAGCGCAGACACCTTTTAAAAAGACTTAGTTCCTTTTGTATAGCACCACTGTATCAGATCTACACAGAAGTGTTAAGAGAATCACTGTCTTTTTTTTTTAGTGATAGAGGTGTTCACTGACAACACAGACTCTGTAGCACCATTTATATTAGAAGAAACAAACAAAATTGTATTCACCCCTTTTTGATTTGTAATAATTATTTGAAATTTCACTAAACAAATTTCGGGCATGTATACATGTCTTCTCAATTAGATTTTCCTTAAGAGCCCACAATGTAATTTTATTTCTGTTTCAGTTCTTGACGCCTTTGGTAAACCTGGACCATCCTTATTGAAGGGCAGAATAAAATTTGTGGGCAACTATAAACAGTGCAGGAGTGCCAAGGCGCCGCCTCTGCCTGGTGAAGTGGATAGTGGATACAGTGGCAACTATTGTGTGGTGAATCTTTCAATAAAGGTACATTTTTGTGTGTAGTTATTATTGAAGTATGATTCATCAGTAAGAAAAATAACAGATCTAGTAGATTACAGTAATAATGATCAAATCTTATGATTTCAAATTGCGCTCCATTTCAAATCATTCGTTTTTCATTCTCAATCTCTCTCTCTCTCTCTCCCTCTCTCTCTCTCTCATTTGCTCCCAAATTGATTTGATTTTTTTTTATATCTCTCTTCTCTTTTTGACTGTCTTTTTTTTTCACTCGACTAGTAGGGTTCTTTTAAAACTCTAGTCTCAGAATTATTAATCTCTAGTAATGAATTTTTTAAAATGTACTATCTAAAATCATAAGATGATTAAAATCAACAGACTAAGTCAGACTTGAATTATTTCGATCTAGGATTTTCAGCTTTTTTGAAGTTCTCACGACATCTTTGTGTGGTGTTTTAGACCTCCATGTCCAGTCTAGGTATAATATTTATAGGTCTGTGGTTTAGACATCCTATATCTTAAACACACGGACGTCCGTCGGTATTCCTGCATGTAATCATTGAAGAGTTAAATAAATAGATTGTTTCATAAAGAAGGCATTGTCTTAAAAAACAAAATTTTTTGTTACCTTTTTTTTTACTTTTTCCATGTTTTCAACCATGTACTTTTTATAGTTTCTTTTATAGCAGCTTTCTATTCATTTCCTTCCACTTCTGCTTCGTCTCAAATATTACACATCGTGCAATTATAAACATTGATAGTTGTATTATTTTTTCCCTGACATTAGAATCTGACTGGAGTCATCGTCCAACTAGCTAAAATACAAATCGGCACCTGTATGCCAGACAGCTGTACTGAAAGTGACATCACAGACATTGTAGATCTAGGTACGTGGTAGAGAATGCTGTTAGTTTTAATTTAGATCACATTCTAAACCTGTAACATATTTGTCCAGTTTCTTGGTTTAAATACCCTCGACAAATATCTCAGCTCAGTCTCAGTTTATATTTCCTTACACAGCTCATTAGGAGTTTGCAACTTGTTTATATTTAAGTAGACTGGTCATTATGACATTGCAACTTGTTTATATTTACGTAGACTGGTCATTATGACTTTGCAACTTGTTTATATTTACGTAGGCTGGTCATTAAGAGTTTGATCTCTTTGGGGGTCCCTGCATTTTGCGTAATATTTAATTTTAAATGTAAAAAAAAAAAATTTGGGGCCCCCTTCAAGTGGGGTCGGGGGATTTTCGAATTCTCCCCCTCCTCCCCCACCCTTGCAACGCCTCTGGTTTCAACAGTGCTAAAAGTACTAAAATGTGCTAAAAAGAGTACACATAACCATATGGCTTATTAAAATACTTTACTTCTCCAAAAGTCGTATTCCGAACACTTGCTATTTGTATGTGAAATTCTTCAACAATATTTGACCTGCATAAAGATGTATACGATGTTATAATATAATATAGTTCATGCTTTTTGACATTATTTACAGGTTTGACTATGTTCAATCTCTCCTCAATGTTTGCAGCAGAGCCGACGGAATGCCGTACAGACGAAAGAGAATTCACTAGGGCGACATATGCCTCAATGTGAGTATCAGACTCGGGATGTCCCTCACTGGCTTTGGTTACGTCTTGAGATGAGGCAGAATCTGGATTGTCTGATCAAGCCAATTCTGAAGCGGCAGAGTTTGCAACAGTCCGTGCTTGTATATGCATCAATCCTAGGGCTAGCTGACAGGGCAGCTTTCTTTTTCTTTCTCTTGGCTGACGCAGCTTCGTTTCTTTTGCACTCGGCGAAGTTCTTACCAGCACGTACAGTCAGTCGCCATGCTATCCGGTCTTGGGTTATTTCCTCCCACATACTTTGGTCGATGCCCGTGGCAGACATCTCTGTAGATGTTGGGTCAAACCGAGACTAATCGTTAAAAGTAGGCCTGAACACAGAACTGTGATGTAACAGCCTGTGGTTAGTGGAGACCAATAGCTCGTTTTGACATCACAGGTCTGACGTCAAGTACTGTGACGTGGCCACGACTTTTTCTCTTTAGAAGTAGATCTATATCTAAACCTTAAGAGCTCTAGTTCTAGATGCCTTTCTAGTGCCTATAAATAATAAAACAATGACAATTATACAAAGTAGCTCTGGTCTAATGCTTAGAGTCGTAGGTTCACCAAGCTGGCGGTTCCAAACAACGATTTCGATACCCAGCTTGAGCTAAAATTTATTTATAATTTCTTATATATATAATAATTTTGTTTTAAGTTGTATAGTGGAGGTATTGTCTTCTTAAAAATATTAACAGTTTTAATATTGCTCTTGTTTTCCTACCCATGTTAAAGTTTCTATCGTATTTTTCTTTCAAGTACTTTGATTTGATTCTCAAATGTTCTGG
Organism: Biomphalaria glabrata; assembly: GCF_947242115.1. Classification (NCBI taxonomy): domain Eukaryota; kingdom Metazoa; phylum Mollusca; class Gastropoda; family Planorbidae; genus Biomphalaria; species Biomphalaria glabrata. Next base: position 37,946,177 of record NC_074719.1, on the reverse strand, counting down.
CATCCAGAAATAGAGATTTAAAAATAAAATATTTCCAAGTATTTATTCGACCAATAATAATAAAAGTCGAATTTCTTTGAGCCCGAGGAATAAGGAAAATTACAGAGTGACCTTACGTAGCTATGCAGACCCTTATATTTATGATTCCATTATTAGGCCTGTATGAGTCGGACACTTATCTCGCATGGAAGACGATCGCATGCCAAAGGCGATCTACATTTTACATTTTCTTTAGTGTCATCCTTTCGGTCATTTTAACACTCATGGTCAGCGGAAGCGTGTTTGATTTTCTTGTCATTCGGCAACCGAAATGGACAACCAATTACCAAAGGGAAGAGCTCATTCAGTCCGATACCGAGAAAGTGTTTCCCTCTCAGAGTGGACATCACAAGATCAAAACCGAGGCCAAGATTTTCGAGACAGACCTATCTGGAAGACCATTCAAAAAGACTCATTCGAATGGTCAGTTCGTGTGTGACAGTCAGTACACAGAGAAAACGCCTATCATTGGGGAAGTCAAGGGTAAGGGAGTTGTACACTTGTCACTCAAGGGAGAAAAAGCTTTTGCAAATCAAGCAGAGCCAACGATGTCTTTTAGAGGTAAGCTCTGGGAAGAAGGATCCTCTTTTAAAACGTCCGTTAGTGAAAGCGACTAGGCGATTAACGGAAAAAAACAGATCGCCCCGCGAGTTACTCCTTTACTCTGGCTTTAATAAATGCTTTTAATGCACTGGTATCGGCTGTGTGAATTTAACAAAGATCTGTTAACTCAACGCCTCCTACCCCTCCCATGCGAAAAAAAAAGCCTCACTCAGTTCCACACTGATCTAGTCCTTTGAGTGGCTTGTTTTCCAGGAAACTTAGCGGGGTCTTAAAACAGAAATATAAAGAATTCTAGAGGGAGAATCACGTTAATTTTTTTTCTTTACTATTGATCAGAAACTTACTGAAACTGGTTGGTTGGTACAGTAACTCACCCTGATAAACAAACAAAAAAAAAACCCTTAGAAAATTGTTCGAAACTTATGAGGTTGCCATGGTAACGGCCGCCATTTTTTAAAAATAAGATTTGAAAAATGTTATAACGCTATAACGTTTTAACTAATTGATGAAAATTAACCTTAACTTTTTTTTTTATTTCAACTAGCAAACTAAAGTATACAATATAACAGCTCAAAATCAATAATTTTTTTTATCACAAGATTTAGAAGTAAAATAGAGATTGTGAAGACAATAAAATGAACATAATGCCAGTTGTTGTTTTTTTTAAATCTCTCTGTTACGTTAAAGCACTAGCATATATCTATAAGTGATTTTAATTTCATGCAAACATTTTAGATGGTTTTGTTTTGGTTTAAATAGCAGAAAGGGAGCTTAGCCCTGCAATTTTGAGATAAATGACAGTAATTAGCGGTTCTTTCCCTTAAATAAAGAGATATCCTTTTTTTATTGATTGTTTTTCAAATCTATTATTTATTAGTTATTATGAGTAAAGTAGTCCGTAATCGCTCATTTGCAAAAGGTCATCAGCCTAATAAAGGATATCACTTGGCTTCCAGCTTCCGACCTACTTTTGTTTTGCGTTGTCAAGCATGAAGAGCCTTAAGCTAATAGTAGGTACTGAATATTGTTGCAATGAAGAACATTGTAACAGTTTCACCTTGGCTAGTGTACGAACTGCACACATCTTGTATGTTTCAGACTACTTGGGACAAATTTTACTGTCCTTCTCGGTGTTCAGGAACGGTTCTAAAATTCTCGACACCTCACAGACCAGTGACTCCTTGACTGTCATCCATGGTATCCGTTTTCTCAGTATATCGTGGGTCGTGCTGGGACACCTCCATAAAGAAGCTCTCCTCTACACTTGTGAGTTCTGAATTTTTTTTTTTCATTATACAAACCAGTGGTTCCCAAACTGTTTTTTCTTTTATGGAACACAACGCACATTCTGATTATTTAGTGGAACACTTTACTTTTTTTTAAAATAGAGATTAATTCGCTTGGAGGCCCACTAGATAATTAATCTACTAGTTAATGGAACACCTACTCAGGCCTCGTGGAACCCTAGTGTTCCGCGGAACACAGTTTTGGAAACACTGAATTGTAAACAAATAAATAAATAAATATTTATGAGAAAAGTGTTACTTTTCTGAAAATAAAAAGTAACACTTCTCAAACGATGGTACCGTACATTATGGAGGCACGGTGGCTGAGCGTTTAAGTGCTTGACTTCCGATTTCAATATCGACTTCTTTAGGCACTAAAAATCCCAAGATTCAAAATCACAGTCTTCACCGAGATTCGAACCCAGGACCCCAGGTTCGGAAGCCAAGCGCTTAACCACTCAACCGCCGCACCCCCAATTAATGTTTGAACTTGAAGATATTGCCTTTCCATGTGCCTGGGATGTACAAAGAAAAGTTCAATTACGTCACATAACTAAGGGAGCGTGATGAATGAGTGGTAAGGTTCGGAATCGAGAGGTCCCAGGTTCAAATCTAGGAAAGACTGGGAATTTTTTAAGTCCTCATTTTTTAGGGCTTTATAGTCATGGTCATGCTTCAACCACCAAGGAGGAACTATTTATATGAGTTGGGAAAGGTCGATGAGCTGGCCTTCGTTTATATCGCGTGAGCCATACAAACAGACAACCTTTACATCACTTGACCTAAACATCGCAAGATCTGAAATAACGTAACAGCTACCTAGACCCTGATCCAAATATGGAAATAGATTTAAACAGCCATCTTAATCCACGTTTTCTTAAGCACAGTTATTTTCGCATCGCCCCAGTTTGCTTAAAGTAAATTGCAAATCCGTTCTAGTATATTGCAATCTAGGGATGTTTCATTTCACACATTGAAGTGTCTAAAGAAAAATACTGTATCTTAATTCACATTGTTTAATTGTTGATGTCATGATTGAAGTCAGTCATTACTTTCTTGTCATCAGTGAACCTGCCAGAGAAGGCCCTTGCAGTTATGAAGGAAGGCCAGTATGACGTAATAACCAACGCATTTTTTTCGGTGGACAGTTTTTTTACTATAAGGTAACTCATTGATAAGTTAGACACGCTAAGGAAGCCCGTGGGTAATGTCTTATCCATCAGATCGATTTTGAACAATTATTCACAGTAAGAGAAATTGTTATTTTCGCGAATGCTTTTTTATGTTATCCTAGGCTGTGTTTTATTGGCTATGAATTCTACTTAATTAATATATAATGAAAGTGCATCTGGTTACTATGGATTGGGTTAAAGTGGATTGGGTTAAAGGGAATTGGGTTAACAAACAAAATAAATAAAAATTCTTTAAAAAAAAAACAATGCTTATTTAAAGGGGAAGAACTCGCCCTTAAAACTATATCTATCAATAATGTACAAGCTATTTCCCTTATATGAAATTAAATAAAGTATTTAATTACCAATGATTAATTGACTAATTGGGTATTTAAAAAAAATTGATTCATGTTTAGGTACAGTAACTTGACCGGAGATGTGCGAGGGATAAATAGCGTTAACAAAAGGAAAAAAAAATAGGGGACTAAACCCAAAATTTTTTAGCCATATTGATGAATACTGAAATATAAGTTTCCCCTGTTGATATTAAATAAAATAATAAATTAAAAGCAATTAATTCTCTAATTGATACTGACTTTAGCAGCCCCCAAAAGGGGAAAAGACGCTATTAGTTTTGTGTTTAATGTCTGTCCGTCCGTTCGTCCCGTTTAGATCTCGTAAACTAGAAAAGATAGTGAAAATCGGACATCATAATATTTTAGATCATTCAAAGTTCTGATGCAACGGCTACTTTACTCTTTTCTGAAAGCGAAAAATCTAATATTCTAAATCACTTATGCGAGCAGTTTTTTCATAAAAATATACGACTTTTACAACTATTCACTATTAATAGTAACAAACAGTGGTGGCTTTTAAGAAATAAGAGATTGACCCTTTACAAAACAAACGCACACATTAGATATTCATTATAAGATATCAGTTAGGCCAGGCTCATACTATGCCTCACATTCACTTTCATATATCCTTTGGTCTGCTGGACCGCTGGGCACCACCCAAGATCTGTTAACATTTTTCTCCATTCTTCTCTGTCATTTCTTTTTGATAGAATTTCATTCTGATAATACTAAAACCTGCCTTTTTACCTGCCTAGCTGGACCACTTCGGGGGCCGATTTTGAGTTTGTGTTTCCACACAAACTGTCTTTGTAACCTTGTTTTTTTTAATTGCTTCATGTCTTTTCTCTGTGGCTTTTTACGTCTCGAGAAAAAATCTTTTCCCTTTGCAACTTCTTGTGTGACTTAAGAGGCCAATCCTTGATACACAGCTACGATAGCAGGTTGGGCATCTGTAATCACCAGGCGCTGTTGCATTTTCACCCTTCTTTCTGCTTCTGGTGTGTATGGCATCTGCAATCCGTGACCCTTCCTTTATGATCTTTCTCCATGTGGATCTATCAAGTGCCAATTTTCCCAGCTGCTAGTGTCGATTTTGAAGAGCTTCATGTCGCGTTTGCATAATAATAATAATAATAATAATAATCTTTATTATCCGTAAGGAAATTTGTCTTACAATTTGTGCATTACACCAAACAAAAACATTATAACTATAAGAAACCAAAATGTACATTAACACCAGACTCACTCATAATTTACATGTGACAAAGTTTATACCAGATTATTCTTATTTAATGATTTGATTGCTAGGGGAACAAAAGAGTGTTTGTGTCTGTTTGTCTTTGCTATCGGTGTCTTGTATCTCTTTTGTGATGGTAAAATCACAAAATCCTGACACAAAGGGTGATTCTTTATTTCGAGGATCTTGTTAGCTTTTTTATAGATGTTTGTCTCACATCTGCAATATTTTAAGCGGCTCTCCTGCCTTCTATTAGATTGCCATACAGAATGTCTTGTGGAAGTCGACTTACTGGAATTCTACGAACGTGGCCAAGCCACCCAAGGCGTTTGCTGATGATAACAGAGAGGATGTCTGCTCTTCGTAGCACTATCTAATTGGTTATTGTTTCTTTATCATGTGCTATCTATGATAATAAATAAGTGTGTGAAGTTTCAGCTTGATCCGAGAATGGGTATGGTAGAAATAACATGTACACACCTTAAACCAGACAGACAAACCGACAGACTGACAGAGTGAGTTGATATAAGCTTTGTAAAAATGAGTCTACTTTCCAGACAGTACATTAAGTTAAACATAAGACCCGTTGTGATTACATTTCTTAATGAAAGTTTATATGTTATTTATGTGTCTGTTTTAGTGGCTTCCTGGTAGCTTACATAACAACAAAGATGTACAAACAGAACCCAAAGTTCAATTGGGGTCTCTTTTATTTCCATCGTTTTTGGAGGTAAAAATTTTATTTTTTTATTTAAATATTTTTAGACCATCAAGAGAGATTTGGAATGAAATTCTGAAATACAGTAGTTATCTAGTTTGTTAAATTAGTAATTTTTGCTACTAAGCGTAGCACCTTATGTAGGTACAGTACTATTGGCCTTTCACAAATTATATACCGTATTGTAATTGTTCTGCATGAAAGATTTCGTCTTTAAAAGGTTTTAATAAACTTAGCTAATGATTCAGAAACATTTTGCATGAAAAATCAACAAACTAGATAATAATAATAATTTCTGCTAAGCACGCTGAAGTCGGAAGTAACCACTAATAGGAGATCCAGAACACTTTTTATAACCGAATAGTTGCAGAGACGTCACAGATGGATTCATTTGTGGAACTGTCCTGGCTTGTCATTCTTTACTAATGATAATATTACGTATCTTCTATCCCGATGCGCGTTCCGTATCATCATCGTATCATCATCTCATCTCATCTCTGTCTGTGGTCCCTTCTGGGGCATAGGCCACCAACCAGCTTCCTCCAGGCGTCTCGGTTCTGGGCGAGTCTCTCCAACTGTCCCCACGTCTTGCCCATCTGCGGTCCGTATGCCGAAGCCAAATAGGTGTTCTTTACTCCAGGGTGTGCGATAGGTGCTATAGTTGCCCCCTGACGTTCGCAGATACGACTTTTACGGAATAGCTATAGGCTACTACGCGTTTTTTTTTATCTATTTATTTTTCCACTTAATATACCTCCATGTCCTGTAAAGCTTGTAGAATAGCCCTGTAATAACTTCATTAAATCGGTGAAGTTCTTTGAACCCCGCAGGTTGACACCTACCTACATGTTGACGTTGCTTCTCATCCTGGGACTGCTTAGATTCATGGGGTCCGGCGCCCTGTGGCCAACAGTTGTTCCAGATCAACATGGCTGTGAAGAGAACTGGTGGACCAACTTGCTCTATGTCAACAACTTCTTCAAAGTGGACAAACCTGTAACATCTTCTCTCAATATTTCTTTCTTTAGAGATGTCTCTTTCTATCGCTGCCTATCTCTCTTTGTCTCTCTCAATCTGTGTATATATTTTCTGTCTTTCTCTGAGTCTCTTCTTCGTTCTCTCTCTATCTCTCTCTCTTTCTCTTTGCCTCTATCCTTTTTAAACTCTTTTAACTTTTCGACCTGCGGTATTCTTAGTAAGAGAATTAAGAACACTGTAAACGCCTGAAGAACTAACTAGTTAAAAATGAAGAAGACCGAACGGAAAAGAGGTTTCGAACCTAATTAGAAAGCTCACTCTGTCTGTCTAATCAAAAGTTTTTACACGTTATTTCTTCCACACCAATTCTCCGATCAAATTGAAATTTTGTACAATTATTTCTTGTACCTGACAAGTAAAATCAATTTTAAAAATACTATTAGTTATGTAGTTAGCTAATTATTTTGTTTGGTATCGAACAAGGGAAAGAATCTACACTATAGAAGTGGTAATATAAGTTGAATTAGTTCACTCAAGTTTAAATTCAAGTCGTACTACTTTTTTATGCGTTTTAAAAGTGATCACGGTAACATTAACACAGATAATCACCCCTCCTTTCTTGTTATCTAAAGTACAGGCAAGTGATAGGATCATAGCCCATTGAGAAAGCTAAAAGCATTAAATTGCGCTTAACAAAAACAATTGTTATTGTTTTTTAAGTACCGTATTTTTTTAAAAATACCTATATTCAAGTCAGAACTTTATGGAGCCTGAAACCAGAGGCGTAGTGAGGGGGGACGATGCCAAGGGCGCCACCTTCAGGGGTGGGGCGTCTTACAGAGCCTATATATCTATGTGATGTTCACTACGCCTCTGCCTGGAACCATGGATGCGGATATCAAAAACGCCTCTAACAATTTTCCTAGAAACTTAACAGTTGATGCATATCGCTTAGAAAAGAATATATAGCTCGTAAGCCACACGAGGAAACTTTAGTTGGACCGTTATAATTTTTCAAAGTAGAAAATACATTTAGATTTGGCTTTATAGAACTAGACCAACAGACCAAGATCTAAAACCAACAACGGTTGTGAATGGAGTATCGCGTTCTTGAAAGGACTGTCACTTTCGGGCATTTCCGAGCATAATGCTCTATTGATTCCAGAGTTTAATAAATTTGTGTTGAGGAAAATTGTCTTCATCTTCTTCGTCTAAATCTAAATGCCTTTTTATTTGAATATTATTCAATGTCGTAGAACTATCAATTTGCTTATCCAGTATTTGTTCTCGTAAAGGGGAGAGGAAATGTTTCATTGTTTTTTAATCTAATATTCTTTAGTTGTAAATGAAAACGATCGCTCTATAAGTTGTATAAAAGAGAATTATTAAAAATCTTGTGAATCATTCCAATGGATTATTTCCAGTGTTTATCTCACACCTGGTACCTGGCTGTTGATTCTCAGTTCTACATTTTGTCTCCATTAATCCTGCTTCCTTTTTTCTGGTAAGCGCAATAACTCTTCTAGATCTAAATGATTTACGAACCTTTTTTATTTTGTTATTTCGCCATTCAGATACTGCAACCAAAAGTAAATGTCCAAGTGTATCATAGATATTGCCGTGTATGGGATGGTGATGGCGCGTCTGAGGTCTAGTGTGTTAGTTTTTAAAGACTGCAGTTGCACAAAACATTACATGCTTTTGTTGTGGTATATATGTTTTGCACTTCTATGGTGACGGTGTGAAGAGGTTAGCGATTGGTTGTGAACGATACAAGATAAGAGGCATTGTGGTCAGCGGTCTAAGTTAGGACAGATGATTCCAGAACGTGAGGCTGAAACGAAATGTTATTGTAGTGAGTTAGATTTGGTTAAAAATACCATTTTATATTATTACTAAAGCTTACTACATTCATTTCATTTCATCTCAAACAGAATTTGTCAATATTGTAATAAACATGAGATTTAGATTTAGTCACAAATGAAGCTATTGAAGTCATTTCAAGTTTTACAAGTTCAAATATAATACGCCTACAGCGGTTTAGTTGTCTACCAGCTGTATAGTGCCACAAGCCAACGACTGTCAACAACAACAGGCACAGAGTTAATAACTGGCAAGCAACAAAGAGCCTTGAATTTTTCAAGTTCTTTACTTGGTGGTGTCTTGTGGTGCAGTTTGCAGAGAGCCTGGATAGAGAGATTCGTTACAATATAAACATATATATTTGTCTGTCTCTTTTTGTTTCTCTCAATTTGTTCAATTTTCTGTCTTTCTATCAGTCTGTCTCGTTTTCTCTTTGTCTCTCTCTCTCTCTCTTTGCCTATCTCGATCTATCTATCCCTGTCTCTATTTTTGTCTTTTTACCTATTTGTTTCTTTCTCTCCTTGTCTGTCGTATCTAGTTCACAATTAACGGAAATTTATTAACAAATTGTACTAAAAGAAAAAGGGAAAATGGAATATAATTGAGAAAGGTGTGTAAGCTTATGGGAATACAATTTGGGAGCCAGGTTTTAATCACCACTAGATGAGTCGGGCAAGTGATTGGCTGTCATTTAGGCCCAATGTTTATCTTTAGTACTAGAGCCGCTCAGTGTTGTGTGGTGACTGGTGTGGCTGGTTGATGCGACTGACTACTTGTTGGGCTGGTGGAATGGATCCCGGCCGGTGGCAGTTCAGGTGTGGTGGACCGGGTGGTGTCGAGATCCAAATTGATGCTTGAATAGCTACGCCAGTGGTTAGAGCTCATCAAAGGGCAGATAACCTGTGAGGGATGGATATAGATGTGATGAAAACAAAAAAGAGCAGGTTAGCCTCAATGAGCCTATGGCGGTGTAGATCGAGATCAATCGTCACAGAAGGCCTGTACACTGACCTACAACATCACAACTTGAGGTCTGCATGACGTGGCAAAGAGATATTGGTCTTCACTGCCTACAGGTTGCGACGTCGCATGCTACTGTTGAGGCCTACTATAACTCATGGTCTCGTGTTGATGCCTTTTTGGGAAGGACATCTTCAGAATAAATCTGATCAAACCCATGTTTAACATTGAGTATGAAATAATGACAATAGCTGGTTTTACAAAGTATTAGATTCAAGTGTAGCTAAGGGAGCTAAAATGATAAGAACTTTAAGTAAAGAAGATGGTTAAGTCCCTTGGCAAGTCATTATATGGTATGTGGTCCAATAAACCAGACAGCTACTCTATATTCACTATATTGTCGATACACTTGGTATTACTTTGTCTTTTTAAGTACAGGTAATGTATTTTGTAGATACATGTTTAGAACAAGTATTTTTGAGCTGATCGGGTTCCATCGACATCATAAACTGTGAAATTATTAACAACAAAAATCTTGTTTTCACATTTTAGGAAGGTCCGTGCTGGTATGCTTGTCAGTGGAATTCTTTTGTTTGCTTCGTGGCTGACTACAGGGGTTATGTCTACTTACTTTAAGTGGGCGTCATCCCTCGTCCGTTTAGACATCGAATCTTTGTAAGCAAAACAATTGTGGTTTTTTTTTTGGTCAATAAAACAATAATTTACATATGTTTTTTAAAAAATATCATTAACTTGATTTTGTCCCTCAAAGTACATAACATCTGCAGCTTCCGGGTTGCAAATCTAGGAGTACACTAAAGAAACGCAGTGTTAAAATTGAATCGAAACTCAATCAAATGAAATAAATGCTCTAAGGATGAACAAAATTTACATTAGAATTTGCAGACAGACGGACGGACAGACGGACAGACAACACAAAAATAAGGGAGGCTTTAGGAGGTTGAGAAAAATAAACCTGTCGTGTTATAAATTCAAAAATTATCATATAACTTTTAAAATAGGCCTACAGAGCCTATAGAGCCTATAGACACTTTTTACAACGCTTTTATCAACTGTCTGTTTGGTTACACATTTTTTTTAACACGTTATTTCTCCCATTCTCGGATCAAGTTAAACTATGTACCATTATTTAATTTTTTTTTATATAGAAAAGGAAAATCAATCTTACAGTATTAAGATATATGGCTGTAAATGTGCAGTTTTTTCCTTATATAAGCATTGGGTTTTTAAGTATTTTAAAAAATATTTTGCTTGTTATAGTCTGTACACCAGATACATTTTAAAAAAAATGGGCTATCCGAAACATTTAATATTTGGAGACAATAACAATTTTTATTATTTTTCTTTCTCAGAGATAAAATGGATCATTACTTCTTCTTCAACTACATCTCGCCTTATTGCCGTATTGGACCGTACATCATCGGCCTCATGTCCGGCCATCTCTTAGCTGTGCGCCAGGGACAAGTTCGGATGAACAAGGTAGTGAAGTACACGTAGGTCTGCCGTGTTACGGTACATGACGTTAAACATGAAACTTACGATCGAAGACAGAGGCGTAGTGAGCGAAACAAACGCCCGGGGAAAGAAACTATATTGGCGCTCCCCCCTTACATTTTCCATGAATATCACATAGCAATATAGGCTTATAAATAAAAAAAAATTAATAATAATATAATATAAATAACCTTAGAATGTATTACCTAACCATAATATCTTCAATAATTTTTTTGCGCCTAACCGCGTGTGCCCCCCTGAAGTTGCCCCTCCCCCCGCGGGGGAATATTGCCTTCTTGCCCCCCTCTCGCTACGCCTCTGATCGTAGATAAACTCCCTGCATTTATTTCAGATCTCAAAGCTCCAACGTCTCCATCAAGAATCTAGCCCGCGACTAACCAGACCAGCAACAAAACACCAAATCACTTGACTTTTACGTATCCGACCCCAAAGACTAAACATAAACTTCTGACCCCAAAGACCAAACATAAACTTCTGAAACCAAAGACTAAACATAAACTTCTGACCCCAAAGACCAAACATAAACTTCTGACACCAAAGACTAAACATAAACTTCTGACCCCAAAGACCAAACATAAACTTCTGACACCAAAGACTAAACATAAACTTCTGACACCAAAGACCAAACATAAACTTCTAACACCAAAGACTAAACATAAACTTCTGACACCAAAGACTAAACATAAACTTCTGACACCAAAGACCAAACATAAACTTCTGACACCAAAGACTAAACATAAACTTCTGATCCCAAAGACTAAACATAAACTTTTGACACCAAAGACTAAACGTAAACTTCTGACACCAAAGACTAAACATAAACTTCTGACCCCAAAGACCAAACATAAACTTCTGACACCAAAGACTAAACATAAACTTCTGACCCCAAAGACCAAACATAATTTTCTGACACCAAAGACTAAACGTAAACTTCTGACACCAAAGACTAAACATAAACTTCTGACACCAAAGACTAAACATAAACTTCTGACCCCAAAGACTAAACATAAACTTTTGACACCAAAGTCGAAACATTTCCTTCTGACACCAAAGACTAAACATACCTTTCTGACCCCAAAGACAAAACATAAACTTCTGACCCCAAAGACTAAACATAAACTTCTGACCCCAAAGACAAAACATACCTTTCTGACACCAAAGACAAAACATACCTTTCTGACACCAAAGACTAAACATACCCTTGCTCATAACAGAAGTGGAAATATGTCTTTTAATAGATTTCAACTTTTTCTGTGTTTATTTCATAAAGACATATGTGTGTTGAATCACTGGCGGATCCAGGGGGGGGGGGCGGTAGGGGCGATCGCCCCCCCCCCACTCGGCCGACCCCCCCCCCAGGGGGGGGGTCGGACGAACTTTAGTATAGGATTCACACAATTGGTATACGAATTTATTACTTATGTTAAAAATATATACTAATTATTTATATTTCAACCTATTTTTAGATTATTTCGCCCCCCCCCACTCTAGTATGTTGGCCGATTTGGTGGGGTCGGGAGGGGGCGATGGTATCAATCCCGCCCCCCCCCCCTACACTTTCGAGTGGGGGGGCGGTCCAAATTGTTCGTAGAAATCACAACTTGCTAACAAAATCAATTAAATATCTATATTTTTAAAACTTGTTATTGATATTTTAACCGATCTTTATATTATGTCGTTCCCTGTTGGCCGATTGGTGTGGGGGGGGGGGCGAATACCTCTACTGCCTTTCCCACCTAAACCCTTTGAGTGGGGGGGGCGGTCCGTTTTTATGGAGAAATCATAGTTTGTGAACAAAATTAGTTGAATTAATATATAAATTGTATATTATGTCGCTCCCTTTCTGGTATCTTGGCCGATTCGGTGGGGTGAGGGGGGAGGGGCGATTGCATGTACTGCCCTCCCCACTCTAGCCCTATGAGTGCTGGGGGGGGCGGTCCTATTTTTGTGGAGAATCATAGTTTGTGAACAAAATTAGTTGAACATCTATATAATATAAACTACGTATTGATATGTGACCCATTGTATATTATGTCGTACCACACTCTAATCTCAAATTGTATCATTAGTAAATGAAAAAGGGTTCTACCAGGTGGGAGGGGCGATACATGCAATCGCATTTCCCCAATCGGACAAATCAATACTTTTTTTTTTGTATTATAGTTAAGAAATTACAAAATTTAAAAAAATCTGTCACTAATATAATTTATATATACTATAAATTAAATTCTTATATCGAGTCGCCCCATACCTATTCTTTAATGCCCAATGCAATCTTTGGCAGAAATTATTAAAGGAACGAGGATTAATCGTTTTCACTCTACCGCCCCTCCCATTTCCAGACCAAAGTTTATGTAATTTCACATGAATTTATCATAATTATTTTAAGAAAGACTATGCATTGGAAAAGTTAAAATTCAAACGAAATTTTTCAGTATAAAAGTCATGATTGAGATGAGTTCTAAACTCAAATAACGATTTCATAGTCGCCTTTTCCCAACCTTTACTCAATCTGATATTTTTCTAGTTAAATAAATTTGGGACTATAGCTCACAATTTATACTTCCATTTTCATAATACTATTTATCAAAAAATTTTTTTTTTCGACGGCGATCCTCAAAGCAAAAATCTAAATATGTAGGGTATCCTATCTTTTCAAGGAACAAATCAGTTTTATTTGCAATGTATTATGGACCTATACATTTATATTAGAATATTTTTCAAGTACAACATTATTCGAAAGGTCCTTTTTAATAGTATGAATAATGAGCTTTAGGTCAGGAGAATGCGTTTCTGCAGTGAAGAATGAAAGAAAACGCTTTTGGCGTCGGGGCTGCATGTCAGGAGAATGCGTTTCTGCAATGAAGAATGCAAGAAAATGCTTTTGGCGTCGGGGCTTCGCCCCTACTCCATTGATGAATAATGAGCTGTAGATGTCAGGAGAATGCGTTTCTGCAATGAAGAATGCTAGAAAATGCTTTTGTCGTCGGGGCTTCGCTCCGAACTCCATTGGTGAGTAATGAGCTGTAGATGTCAGGAGAATGCGTTTCTGCAATGAAGAATGCTAGAAAATGCTTTTGGCATCGGGGCTTCGCCCCGAACTCCATTGATGAGTAATGAGCTGCAGATGTCAGGAGAATACGTTTCTACAGTGAAAAAAGCAAGAAAACGCTTTTGTCGTCGGGGCTTCGCCCCGAACCCCACAAGAGAACCTTATAGCGCTGCCCCAGTTGTTTTGTTTTCGACGAAGGTTGAGAAATGATATATATATATATATTTATATGTGTGTGTGTGTGTGTGTGTGTGTGTGTGTGCGCGCGCTCTACGCACGTTTATGCATAGGGTTAGGGTTTATTAGGCGTTAGGGTTAGGGTTTGGAAAAAAATCGCCCCCCCCCCACTTCAAAGTTCTGGATCCGCTAGTGTGTTGAATTCGCTAAAACATATCATCTTATCGGCTGCCTTGAATTCATAAAAACATATTGCCATAGGTTGCCTTCATTTATGCAGTTATTCTGATATCCCACTGTGACAGGTTTGCGAATGTGACGTGTGTTTGGCGCGTTTAATGTCTTGTGTATGATTATTTTTGAAACTATCACTCACAAACCCGTCAGCATTTAAATCGGGAGCAGCAACGAGACAAGCAATGAAAGAAAGATACAAAGTTAAAAATGAAGAATATTTATTTACATAAATATTTACATATAAGAATAAAAGGGGGAGGGTTTGCATCTATCTCTAATCAATACTATATTTAATCATCACTTTTGCACTTAATAAGAGAGTATGTCACTTTGTCTTCTGAACTTAGCTGGTTGTCCTGTTGATGTCGCAGCTGGCTGTGATCCTGGCTTAGGGTTCGGCAGCTGGAGGTGGCGCTCTAGCGGATAGAGGGACGCCGGTGATACAGTTCTTGTGGAGTCTCAATCCAAAGTTCTGATATCTGTAGTGGGCACAGTAGGGCGGGTGGCCGGCTACCGTGGGCACAAGTGTACTGCGAGCAGAGCGGATCTGCTGTGGGCAGCGTAGTTAACAGGATAAGTCCAGTGAGTTACGAAGTTCAGGCGGAGCTATGACGTCTCGCTCAGACTCTGTGTCTATAGGGACGTCGTGCCTAATGGGTTGACAAGTGGACTGTCAAAAAGGCAGGCAAGTAAAGCCGATGGCACCAAATAAGTGGTTGAGTAGATCCAAGTATTCAGAAGATGATACTCAATAGCAAATAGGCAGTAGTGCAGTGCTGAATAGCACTAAGTACGAAGGCAATAGATCTAAACAAATAGGCAGTTGACTAGGCAGACAATGCCAAATAAATAGGCAGGTGATCCAAACAAATAGGCCAATAGTTATGTAGTGTCGAGTAGACACTGAACAGCAAATAGGCAGACACCTGAGGGAGGCTGCGGATAAATAAAGACAAGTTAGGACATGTCTCTCATGCATCTTATCGATGCCCTCGACTGAGGTGCATTCGTCAGATTGGTAAAATTTCTTTTGAGTACAATGAGGAGATGATGACAAATGGGATGTGGAAAACAGATGGCTGATAGTAGCAATATAAAATGTACATAAAGGGGAAATAATAATCACAAATAAACAACACAAGTTGGAAGAGAGAAAGAAGAAGGGGGGCGGGGGAATGGGCGGTGGTCAGCGACTAAGACGCTCTTGTTTACACATTGCCGTCGGCCGAGAACAATGGAGTGCACTTGAAAGGAGAGCGTCCGTTCAAGGGGCGCAACTCTCGTCACAGTAGAATGACTACAGGGGAGATAACTCATATCTCTTTTCTAAGCGCAGTATTAGTGCGCTAGTAAAATTATCAAGGCGGTCAGCCGAGATAAAGGAAATAAAATAAGATGTACAAATACATACATGGTTGCATCAACGATCAATTGAGCAACGTAGCATTAATAGATTAATGCAATACATAAATATATACATATGGCATGTTTATGTTTTCTACTTACGACAGTGAGAAATACGCAATGCACTAATTAAATGTAAACGAAATAATAAAATACACATGATAATCTCCAGTGAGAAATATGCACAAAGTAATTAAGTGGAAACTTGTGATTAAGTTCGGCTTACCACCAGGTATTCCTCTAGGAGTAAGAATAAATGATATAGTCCAGACTCGATTGCTCAGACAGAATGAGATATGAGAGAGTGTCTATTCCGCCTTATTATACCTTATATAGTCCGGGAGATATGGGCGGAAACAGGAAATGTCCTCGGCTAAGAATTACCTTACACGTGGGTGAATCCGACAAGAGTCGCACCTAGGAGCGTCACGAGGCGTGTTGACCCGAGTAATCTCTTTGATCAACGAGAGGCGTGGGAGAGTGGGGGAGGGGGAGAAAGATTGGTTGCATTCCACCCATGGTGGTGTCAACTGCGGCTGTCAGATATCCTGCGGGTAAGACCAAAGAGATTGTGTGTTTATCTTTCTCCGATCATGGGCAGATAAATGAAAGGACGCCAAGGTAGTGGACTAAGTCTAGCCTGAAGAGGAAAAGGTTGGGCGGGTAGAGAAATTGGGGATAGAGCGGAGAAATAATTTAAATAAAATAAATAAATAATAAACAATAATAATTAATGATAGTTAATGCTGTGATAAAATGAGTGACTCTGACAGCAAGCTTTTGACTTGTCACACCCACTGCTATTTTTTTTTTTTTTTGCAACTAAATGTGATGTCAACTCTTCTACTGAATTTAAATAGCAAGCACCAGCGGTTGAGTGCTAAAGCGCTTGGCTTCCAAACCAGGGTACGGGTTTCTAATTGTGGTGCAGACTGGCATTTTTTATTTCGGGATTTTCGGGAGCCTCTGAGTCCGCCCAGCTCTATGGGTACCTGACATTAGTTGGAGAAAAACGGTTGGTCGTTGTGCTGGCCTCATGACATCCTCGTTAACCGTTAGCCACAGAAACTGAATATTCTTACATCATCTGCCCTATAGACCATATGGTCTAAAAGGGGAACTTTTTTTCTAAATTGATTAACTTTATTTTTTCTAAATTGATTAATTTTACTTTTTTCTAAATTGATTAACTAATTTGTTAAATTTTTTTTATTGATTCGTGTATTGTTATTGACAAATGAATAAATATGCAAAAATTCAACTTGATCCGCGAATGGGAAGTGAGAGAAAAAGGTGTACAAAAATTCAGACAGACAGACAGACAGACGAGGTGAGTTTATATTAGCTTTGTAAAAGGGAAACGTGTGTAGTTTTGTTGTGATCTCTAATGGACCTCATTCACCAATCGTAAACAAACAACATTTAGTCACATGATAATATTGATAAAACAACGGAAAAAAAAACCTGTCACTTTATAGCTATTGTGTGTTAAAATTTAGATCGTAATTTGTGGTTAAATGTTGTTTGTTTACGATTGGTGAATGAGATCCATTGGTTGAAACTGTTCAAGATAATATTTTTCTGTGTTCTTAAATAGAGGCGCGGTGGCTGAACGGTAAAGCTCATGGCTTCCGAACCGTGCCCGGGTTCGAATCCAGGTAAAGACTTGGATTTTTAATTTCGGTTTCTTTGGCACCTCTGAGTCCACCGAGCCCTAATGGGTACCTGAAACTAGTTAGGGAAAAGGACAGGCGGTTGGTCGTTGTGCTAGCCACGTGACACCCTCGTAAACCGTGGGCCACAGAAACAAGCGACCTTCACACCGTCTGCCCTATAGATCGCAAGGTCTGAAAGTGGAACTTTACTTTTGTGTTTCTAAATACATGTACATGTGTATAGCTCTGAGACCTGGGTGCTCTATTGCATTTAACGCTACTCAAACTCTTCCATCAAAGGTGCCTTCGCACCATAATGGGCATACTCTGACAATACAACTTTACAAATAACTATGTTCTGCTGGAGGCCGGTGTGGACAGTATTGAAGCACTAATTACTATTCGACATCTGCCCTGGGTCGGACACCTATCCCGCTTAGGAAACGACAGCATGCCAAAACCAGTCCTCTTTTGCGAGCTTAAAGGAAGACGCCCTAACAGAAGTGCACAGGGTTTGTTAAAACTTACGTTAAAATGGGATGAAATGTTATGGAAATATTTAGAGTAGAAGTATTTTATTTTTATATGCCAGCAATAATTATAAACAGTATTACTATTTTGATAAGCCGACCCAAATGTGATTTACATATTTTTGGCAGAACAAAGCCGTTTTATTAAGACGAATTAATATATTTTGTACAGACTAATTTTAAAAATAAATGTTAACCTTAGTGCAGTGACGTAGCAGGGTACCCGTGGGCCCGAGTTCAGGAATGAGAAATTGGGCCCCCTCTTACAGTGTGACTGAACCCAAACTGGGCTCTACTGTATCTAATGAGAGAGTACATGTCAATGAGAACAAACTTCTACACCAGACAATACACAAGGTACACCTGTTTCTCACGGGGTAAAGGAGAACAATTTCCTCAAGCACTGGATCTGTCCTGTCTTGTCCTGTCTTGGATTAAATTTCCTCAAGCTCTGGATCTGTCCTGTCTTGTCCTGTCTTGGATTATGTGTGTTGTTTGATGCTACTTTATTTATTCTAATAAAGTTCCCCTTTCAGACCTTGTGATCTCTAGGGCAGATGATGTTAAGGTCATTTGTTTTTGTGGCCTACGGTTATCGAGTGTGTCATGTGGCCAGTACAACGACTAACCGCTTTTACTTTTCCCCAACTAAAGTCATGTACCCATTATAGACGGGTGGACACAGAGGCGCCCAAGTATCCCTAAAATTTAAAATCCCAGTCTTCAGCAGGATTCGAACCCGAGACCCCCGGTTCGGAAGCCAAGCGTTCTACCGCTCAGCCACCGCGGTTCCACTTATTCTAATGCAAGTCCGAAAACAGGCAAACAACAATTACTATAACATACTTGATAAAACATATGAAGATTTCAACTGATGTTTATTTAGAGATGGGGATGATCGTCTTGTCTATCTATATAATTAGCAGTCTATTCAATGCCCATCTTTCCACAAGCCCTAGCCATATTCTCCTATCATGTACCCGTATTCTACAACGTCAATCTTCTGTCTCGCTGCGTCACTACTTTTACCGTCGCTAAAACCAATG
Organism: Biomphalaria glabrata; assembly: GCF_947242115.1. Lineage (NCBI taxonomy): Eukaryota > Metazoa > Mollusca > Gastropoda > Planorbidae > Biomphalaria > Biomphalaria glabrata. The sequence continues at coordinate 37,927,367 of NC_074719.1, read as the reverse complement.
CACAATATATTTATTTACAAAACTAACATAATCTCTAAACTAAACTAGTCACTGGAGATCACTATTAAAGAGCCAATGTTAATGGCCAACGTTGTAACATGTCGGGACTCCGAGCTGCAAGCTGAATGTTCAGCAATACCGAGACTGTAAAACTAAAATTAAGAAGTTAAGTTATGATGTGGCCATTATACGGTTATTTGCTTTTAGGAGAATACATTGTTGGTGAATTAAAAGTGACGTCTAATATTTACTCATACAATTAATTAAAGTATTACAACTAGTCGACATGTATTGTAATAGTAAAAAAATAAATAACAACTGGACCAAAACAAAAGCAAATATTAAACATCATATAACACTTTCACAATAAGTAGCTTACAAGTAGTTATAGTTATTATTATTATTATTAATAAAAATCTAACACGTAAGATTGAAATGAAACGCTGTACTAACAATTTTAGAGTTACCTTCCTTTGATAGATTACAATGTTTCTTGCTCGGACACCAGAAATAGAAATAACTAACAATAAACATGATTGAATTAAAATAAAGTGATAATGTGAGTCAACACATTCCCTTACATAAGTCCGTTTGGGCCCCTAGTGGTCATGGGCCAGGGCGCAATGAACCCCGTCGCGCCAAGGTTGCTACGCCACAGACTTAATCTGCCAATTAGACATAGATTATAAAAGTGATATATTAAAAATGCTTTGATATCACATATCTTTTATGCTTACAGCCTTCTCAGTTCGCTATGGTCCTCTTTGTAGACCAGTGGGAGAGAGGGGAGAAGGTTTCCGTGCTGCCTTTAGGCGTTACAAGAACTCATCTTTGATCGACTCAAGATTTGAACTCAATCCCCCTTCTATAGGTGGCAAGGCCGTAGCCGACAGGTTTTGGCTTCTCAGACACATTTATAGGAAACGAAGTTGTTTTTATATATAAATATTAAACTTTAAACTCGTACCTGATTCTATTGTACTTAACAGATTACTGTTTGGATTGGCTGGGTTGTCAGCATAGCGTGTGGCCTTGCCGTTGTTTACGGTATCCATGGAGACATAAGTGCGGAAAACAAAAGTAGTGTTGCTGTGTCTGCCCTCTACAACGCCCTGGCCAAGTCTGCTTGGGGTGCATGCGTAAGCTGGGTGATCATCGCTTGTTCTTCTGGTTATGGAGGTGAGTTTTTTAGAGACTGTTTCGAAGAAAAATAAATTTAAAAATATATCTATTGGCTAGAATTGAAATAAGCTTTTTGTGTGATTAAGAAAACAGACAAAACAGCAGACATTTTGAGTACTTCTATCCCTCTAAGTAAAAAAAAAAATCACCAAAAGATGAAAAGAATAGATATGTCGTTGAACATCATGACTACGTTCTGTCGCTGAGCACCATGACCACGTTCTGTCAGAACTTCATGTATGACGAACCTGGAAGCTGAACACAAAAAACAGTTCTATCGATTTTTCTAGAAATGTATCGATTTAAGTTCTTATAGCATTTTCATCGATGTTATAACAATATTCAGAATCCCTGAATAATCTAATACCGATACTTTAATTTTTAGGTTGCTCTAGCATACAAAATTAAAAGTACCAAAACTTAGAGGGGAGATTTTTATATAATACTTTGGTTTGAAGAAGTGGTTTTCCTTAACATACCAGAACAAAATATTAATGATAATTACAGCAAGAAAATTAAATGTAGTAGGCCTTTAAGTTAGAGGTGCGATTTTAAACAATAATTTGATGTTAAAATATTTTTCATAAATACCCGGAACACCCGATTTTCAATAATGTGATTTTGCAACTGAAAATTAATTGTTATGTATATTAGAAGAGCGATTTCAAACAGTCATTTGGCGTTAGAAGAATTATTCATAAAAAATTTGGAATAATCTATCTTTGGTAATTAAATTTTATATACGCATTGGTAAGAAACTTAAAGCAATGTAGGTCAATGTCTTTTTCAAAACAAACTCAGGAACATTCTTTTACCAAAAAAAAAGTCTTATGTGATGTTTCAGCTAGAAAATGAAATGCTAAATAAGCCAAGCGTAGCATAGCCCGGGTATCTGTTCAGGACCGGACTTAGGCATAGGCAAACCAGGTAGCTGTTTAGGGCCTCCGATAGATGGTGGCCTCACACATAATTCAAAACTTTTTTTTTGAGAAGAACTAGTTAAACTTGTGTCCAATGATATTGCTGGAGTACACTAGCCTGACAATGTTTTCAATAAATAGTGTAATTTTATTTTTTCATTGTTTATTTTTTTATTTTTCTATTTCATTTGGGGGCCACCAATATGTTGAATTCACCTTAACTTATTTTTTTTTTGAAGAAATGTTAATACTTATTATAAACTAAAAGCCTCACATTTGGTCTTATTTCCAGGTCCAGTTACTGTCCTGTTGTCTTGGTCACCTTTTATTGTGCTCAGTCGTCTGACGTTTATGACCTACTTGATCCATCCCTATGTTATTTACATCTTCTTTAACAGCCAGGAGACACTCTACGCCTCTAGCTATATTATGGATGTGAGTCACATAATTCGTTTCAATTTTTTGGCCTTGGTGGGCGTAGTGGCAGAGTGTTAAAGCTCTTGGCTTCCAAACCGAGAAGTCTGAGTTTAAATCCCAATGAAGAATGGGTTTCGATTCGGAATTCTTAGGTCGTCCCTGAGTCCACCGCGACCAATCGTTAAAGAAGGCCTCACCGCTGAGCCTCGACTCGCTATTGGTTGTTACTGCCCACATGTTGCCACGTCAAGATCAGTGTTGAGATCTTCTATAATGATTGGTCTCGAGTCCAGCCAACTCAAATGGGTACCTTCCAAAAAGTCTGTGCTTGAGACTCAAACATTAAGCCACTTTATTTCCCCATTCCTTCCAGTGTACTGACTCATTTCTATATTTCTTGACTTCTTTTAGTGTACTGACTCAATTCTTTATTTCTTGACTTCTTTTAGTGTACTGACTCATTTCTTTATTTCTTGACTTCTTTTAGTGTGCTGACTCATTTCTATATTTCTTGACTTCTTTTAGTGTACTGACTCATTTCTTTAGTTCTTGACTTTTTTTTAGTGTACTGACTCATTTCTATATTTCTTGATTTGTTTTAGTGTACTGACTTATTTCTATATTTCTTGATTTGTTTTAGTGTACTGACTCATTTCTTTACTTCCCCATTCCTTCCAGTGTACTGACTCATTTCTATATTTCTTAATTTGTTTTAGTGTACTGACTCATTTCTTTACTTCCCCATTCCTTCCAGTGTACTGACTCATTTCTATATTTCTTGATTTGTTTTAGTGTACTGACTCATATTTCTTTCTTTATTGAGTCCATCCAGGGTATTGGCACAGTTCTATATTTTTAAAATTCTTTCCAGTGTAATGACCCATTTTTTAAAAAAATTCTTGACCCTTCAGTGTAGTGACAAAATTCTTAATTACTGGACTCTTTTAGAGAACTATAAAGACATAAGATTCTAAATCTTGCTAATTTTATTTTATACTTTGATTCAGAGACATATCCCAATATATATATATAAAGGTTTGTTCTTTTTAATCGGGCTACACGATGCATGTTTAAATGTGCATGGATCTCTTTATAACAACCTTTCACATTTAAATTAAAGATTTTAGGGTTAGCGTGCCAAAGTATTTGTGCTAATGAATATTGTTTCAGTGGTAAAGTGCCCTGCTTCTATGCAAGAATCCAGGTAAAGACTGGAATTTTTTGTTATTTACTGCGCCTCTGAGTACACCCAGCTTAATGGGTACCTGACATTAGTTAGGGAAAAGTAAAGGCGGTTGGTCCGTTATGCTGACCACATGACGCCCTCGTTAACCGTGGGCCAATGTTACAAAAGACTTTTACAACATTTGCCCCTTGGACCGAAAAGTCTGAAACGTGAAGCTAACTTTACTTTTACATTTCCATTTATATTTGAAAGAATGATTTTATTTTCTCCAGATTACATCCTACCTCGGCATCTTGTGGCTAACAAACATGAGCTCCTTTGTTCTGATGCTTGCCTTAGAGTCACCGGTGATCGCTTTAGAAAAGGTCATTTTCAGAATTAAAAGACCTTTAAAGCAATCGAGAAAGTCACTTTTGTTTGCTTAGTAAAAGCTACCTACGTGACTTACATCATAGCCAGATAATAAATCTGAAATGCCAAATGAAAATTAGAAGTAGATCACAAACCATTAAAAATCTGATGTATACATTTGTGCCTGATTTTGTTCACTAAATGTCAAGGAAAACATTGAATGTTACTTCCCTCTAATACAGGTATTGGAAAACATTTTGTTAAAAATCGTAAAATGGTGAACGGAAAAGTAAAATTGCTATTGAATGAATGTCTTCCCTATTGTAAAAAAGTTGCCCACCCCTGGTCTAGATCTATAACAAATTTAATTACATGACTGATCTAAGCTACTTGATACCATTTCACTTCCAGTAAGCTTTTTTCATTTTTAACGAATTGTTTTCATGTTTTTCTTATTTTTATTTATAACAACAAAGAATACAGACTGAATCTTCTATAAATATAATTCTCTTCTTCCCTCAAGAGTTTGGACGAGAAGCAAAAAGTAAAAGAAAGATTACTTTTATTTCTGCGGATAGTCATTCCACGAAAAAAAAACAACAAGGGGTGGGGGGAGGGGAGAACAGGTTTTCACAGCTCGCTACGGATGGCTGCGCGCTGGACTGTCAAACCCTGCCCTCCCATCCCCCTTCGACCTGCGGGAGGTTTGGACTAGGAAGTAAACTATCGTCAACTCTGAAGGAACATCCGAAACATGTAAAACATTTTACAAACAAACATTTTACAAACACTAAATAGCAGCACCGGACATAACCATTGTAGTGCCCTATGCGAAACGGATTTCGCGGGGCCCAGTTTGGGTAGGGAAGCGGATAATAAGTAAAATTTAAGAGTTTGTATTAGAAAATATATTTGTCTATGCATTTTATTCATTCTTTACTACGTACAGAATTACTTTACGAGCCTTGCGTGTAGCAAAGTCATACAGTATATCTAATAATTCTGCTTCCTACATAGATCACGCTCAATAGCAAGAATTACCAAATGTCTCGATCTAACTTTGAGAATTGTTGACCTCAAGTAATTCTTCATTAGTTTGAGGCGCGAAAAGCTTCTTTCACTAGATTCCACAATTACGGGTACTGACAATACCTTTTTTTTAAATCGAGCAAAGGTTTGGCTTTTTCCAAATTGAATGACACCCAAAATGACCAATTTTTGTCTATATATTTCAAGAGATTTGTATGAGTTTTCAGAATTTTTTAATACATTCCGGATATTTCCAGGACTTTTTCGTATATTTTGCAATTTCAGGAGATAAGGCCGGCCCTGTAAAATAGCTGAGTATGCTACGCCACCTGTCGACTAGTTAAGTATTTTACTATCAGTCACGGGTCTTGTCACAGACTATTAAAGATGTACGGCTTAAAGGGTTAATATGTTTAGTATAGACCAGCGGTTCTTAACCTTTTTAGCTAGGCGACCCCTTTGTACTATTTACAACAATGCGGCGACCCCAACAGTAAAATTATTTTCGTTCATAAGCATAAAATTTGCTAAAGGTATCAAATGAAATCCAAATGTGAATAATTGTTATGTATAGTCTGGAAAACCCATTTTTCGCAAAAAAAAAAATAAATAAATATTTTATTGAAAATGAAAGAGGACAAATCAGGCTATGACTGCTACGGTAAATCCAGATTTCAGTTGCTTTATCGCTATTTATAGAGCTCAATAAACTCTTTCTTTATCCGGAACACCTTCATCTTTGACTGAATCAACTTCTGGCAAGGACAAGAGGTACGTCAGATTAAAAAAATCATGTTTTCGATAGTTTTAGGCGACCCCTGACAAATCGTCATGCGACCCACAGGTTGAGAACCCCTGGTATAGACCTATCGTACTGAACCCACTGACGCCTATTACGTATGAGTTGCTTCCTATGCTGCTGTATAATAAAAAGTTTTATAATGATCTAATTCAGTGATGCCCAGCCTAATTCAATCTGTGGGCCATTTTTAATTTCCAACACTAGTATCGCGGGCCATATGATGGAAAAGATACAAAAACTAAATGAAATTGACCTGAAACTATTTATATTTTATTTTAAAACCGAGGATCTAGTACTTACATTGAATTATTGGGATATTTGAATTTTTTCTTTACACTTCAAAAAATGGTGTAAGTTCTGTTTATATTTAGTTGTTCTGTTGTTGTTTTTTTAAACAGTCAGACTTTCATTATAAAAACAAACATGTTGGCTAGCAATGGTATCATGTTCTACAATAAAGTAAAGATCCGTTCACTTTTCCTAGTAGATTCTATATAGTCCTTAGTCCTATTTCCTGCACGAATAAATATTAAATGGCTTGTAATCCATTAGAAAAATTTGAGTACCTTTCACAGTCTTAGTTGACATTGCATGATCTAAAGTTCACTTCATGTTAAGAGTTTAAAAGACACGTGGAATTCCTGATGTAGAAAACAGGAAGTAGAATGAATAAAGTTGACTTTGAGTTCAGTCAAGTCAAGTCAGTAAGGTCTTGCTCCCGGTCCAGGAAGGTTGGACGTTGCTTCCTGGACTGGTGTATATATATGTATATAGCATGAAAGTCGATGGACTAATGATTGTTGATTAATTATATTTGAGAGTTGATTTCATGTGCCTATTGAATATTAAAGTATTATTCGTATTTCAATGGATATCTATAGTTGAAGCTCCAGTGTCACTAGTAGTAATCGTTCTTATTGTTACCCGCTGAGATGCGGACGTGATTGATTAGTAACTGACATATATTGGATACTTTTGATACCGCTGTTATGCGGATAGGATTGTTATTATTTCTTGACTTGTAGCACTAACAGGGAGTGCAGTATATTATTATTACTATTTTAGTAAAATAAACTTCATGTTGTCTGCTGAACGGACTTGAGTCAGTCGTATAGTTTTGTTAAACATTGACATTTTGGCGGCCAGTATGTTGTGTTCTAGACACGCACGGACTCAACACTCAAACACCACTCAAGCGAAACCAGTCACAAGTATTCAAGTAGATCATCATTGAACTAACCTGAGCCTGCACTTTTTCACCGGTTGACCTGACCCGTATTTACTAGAGTCCACTTTATCATTGACCAATTCGAACTTAACATCAATAGCTTGTATATTTCAAACCTGGTCAATGCCTATTTCTCCACTATTGTCGACATCTTGAGATTTAGCAAGGCGTGACATCACCATCGGCAGAAACCGAAGACAGTTGATACATTTGTGTGGGTGAAAAACTGAAGGCGTCGCTCGAAGACAGCTGATACATTTGTGTGGGTGAAAAACTCAAGGCGTCGCTCGAAGACAGCTGATACATTTGTGTGGGTGAAAAACTCAAGGCGTCGCTCGAAGACAGCTGATACATTTGTGTGGGTGAAAAATTCAAGGCGTCGCCTGAAGACAGATGATAATCGTTTCCACGTGAGCGCTCGTAACCAACTCTTGACACGCTCCTGCATTGTCGAGGTTTCACCTTACATTGCTATACAGAAGGTCCTCCATTGAGACCTCTGTTCACTTATGGTCATTCTGTTTTTTCAGAGACTTTACATATTTGGATTATCTAAGCTGAAGTCTTCCACTTAAGTACTGTTGGATTATTTGGATTATTTATACGAATGTTCAAGTACTTTTGGATTATTGATCTTTGACGTTGAATTTGGACTAACTTGTACCTATTGGCGCTCTCCTGGTCATCGTTGTACGCAGAAGAAATAACACGTGCCTGCATTACTACACTTACCTTTTGGATTATCTTATTGGATTATTTGGATTATACTTATTGGATTATTTACTTAAAGTTACCTTATCCATGGATTATTATTGAAATACTCAAGCTGTATTTGTATTTGACAAGCTACAAGAGAGGATTAATCTACATCAGTCTACAAAAGAAAGTCTGTAAGTTATAATTAAGGATTGAATATATTCATATGATTAATAAAGTACATTGATTTTGCTGTGGTATAGCAGTAATTGAAGTTGATTATATATAGAGTTAGTGATTGATAACTCTTGGAACCATATTAAATTGATTTTCATTTTTTATATTTGTTACCTTGAAGGGCGGTCGGCGTGGGTCTGTCTTATGTTTTGAGACTGGAGCGGCACAATTTATTTGTTCCGTTCCATTTCACTTCATCTGATAGGGATCTTTAGGGATTTTCTTTTTGTTCTCCTAGTCCTAATAAGGTCCGAGTAGACCAGCCTTGTTCGGTAGGGACTTCTAGATCATTCAGAAATTTTTTGTTTAGTCGTATTTAGTTTTGTTTGTACAATCGTAAGTGTAATTTCTCATTGTATTCATATTGTTTGTTTGTGTAAGTCTTGTATTTCCATATCTGTGATTCTCTTGTCAAACTCTTCTATTTATTGATTTCTTTTAAATCAGACTGTATTGTTATCTATATTGTTTTTGTGTTTGTCACTTATCCTTTAATGTATCTCTTTATTCTCTTATTAATTTGGGAAGCGTGGTCGACAGGCCAAGTGCGCTTGAACTTGGCTTAACTTGGCTACCTAGAAGGGGGCTCGAGGTTCGACACCCGACTCGGGCAGAGTTGTGTTTACTGAGCGCCTAAAGGCAGCACGGAAAACCAACTCCTAGATACCCCCTCCCCCCCACCGGTCCACAAATGAGATTGGACCAAAAGCGCTCTGAGCATGCTATAAGCATGAAAGTAGCGCTATATAAAAGCTATAATAATAAGTGCCCTTTCGGGGGCCACTAAAAATACTTTTAAAAAATACCTTTTATTAAGCGTACTTGTGTTCATTAGTCTGAAACTGTCATGTATTACATTTCTATTAGATCTAGAGTCATGGGCGTAACCTGGGGTCTACTTTCCTCCTCCCCCCCCCCCCTGAAATGAAATGATTTTGTCACTGTTTTTTTTTTTCTTTCATTGTGTTTTTTGTATGTGAGATTTTAATGTTAAACCATCACCCAGCGCAGACATGGTGTTTCCAGGTTAAAAACTCCTCTTTAATAAAACAAAAAATAAAGCAAACGACAGCCACCAAACAAACTATCCTATTTTCTTTATATTATTGATTTTTGTTTTGTCAGGTTAAAGAAATGAGCATACAAAATTTCAGCTTGATCCGAGATTGGGTGTGGTAAAAATAAAGTTTACAGACCTTTTACCAGACAGACAGAATCAATTTCAATTGTTTCTTTTACAAGCCGACACAAGAATTAATTTATAAAAAAATACAATTAGTTGATTACCTAGTGTTAGTTAGTTATTTTTATCTCGAAAAAGGGAGATAAATTTTGCTTCCTTGAGAAAATTTTTAACCTGTTTTCTTTTTAATACATGAGCGCGTGCAATCGACTAAAGGAAAAAAAAAAAGTTAAATAACTGTAAAGTCTAATTTTAAAAGTGGTCACCTTTATTGGCATGAGGAAGCCTTAGCTCTCGAGTTCTAAATTAGGTCGCTCACTTTTATTTTTATAAATTCTTTTGAAAAGCAAGGACTCAGTTGCCCCCTTCAATCTCTCCCCACCCGTTTTCATCTAGTCCTTATATGTGATAGGACTATAGCTTATTTAGAAAGTTAGAAATTACGCTAAACAAATCAATTGGTACAGATATTTCTAATCGCATTATTATTATGGATAGGGTAGATCTATTACGACTTTAATTACATGTCTGATCCAGACTAATTAAAACATCTGCACTTAATATAAGCTTTTCTAAAAATTATTATTATTTGTTTTTTTTTTATTTTGCTTGTTATAATTTTGAAAGTTGGTTTGTGCAACACTGCGCGTGTTACCTCCCTTGCAGTTAGTAAACGTAAGTTATGCATCAAAAGTTTACGAATGGGTCCTAGACCACGTTGACATAGAAGAAAATGAAAAAGCAGACACATCTGCCAACGATGGGAGAAAGACAAAGCAACCGACAAATATCCCTCCCTACCTAGAAAAAAAGAGTGAAAGAGTAGTATACAATAAACTTGGATCAGCTCTCACTCAAAAGTCCGGACAGCATCAACATACTTCGACTCGGTGCCGGACACAAGAGAAAAAGAGAGAAGTATTTTTTTTTACCTTGCGATTTTACGCTCAATTCGTTTCAACTGAAGTTGTCAACTGCTAGATCTATATACAGATGTCTATTAACAATCGACAGTTAAGAGACTGTATGACCAAAAAATGTCGGATTACCAAAGGTTAGCTGTACCGGTGCTTTAAACAAAAACAAAAAATGACAAGAAAATTCTATTTAAGATCTAATATTTTTTAGACTTTCAATGGTACAGGTATAAAACAAGCAAACTATTTTTTTTTTAAATACTTTTATAAAAAAGCATTTCTTATACAATTCATGAACAATAACTTTTCAATAATAACGAGTGTGTCGCAGAGTTTTGGGTTTCCATAACAACCAAAGACATTGACTTTCAAAATAATCCTAAGTTCAATGACCTAGTTCGTGTGTGACGGGTGTGGACCTTCACGCGTCTGCAACAGAAAACAGTGGACAACTGAAACGATCCTTAACTAGGAAATGTTTTGGAATTAGGTATGTTGAAGGCTGACCAGTGGCTCTAACTATTCAGTGTCGACTAGGCTGAGACACTGAGGACTTCGTTGTTTGTAATGAACAATAAAACCTTAGCTCGTTCTGTCGTACATATTATAGACGCTAAGTTGAATTCAGAATTTCTCAAGTGCAGCTGGTATATAGAAATGAATTTAAATGCTCTTAAACACTATACCAATTCTTGACAATATTTTCGCTTGACCGTGTCAATCCTTTAACATGTTTTGTCTTGTGTGTTATTGTAATTAAAACAAACTGAATTTAATAAATAATAACAGGCCTATGTTCCATTACTCTGATAAATGATGAATTTACTTCAATTTTTGTTTAAAAGGTATGCATCTGAACGGTAGTTCATTGATTTCGAGAGAGAGGCCGGTCCATTCTTTAACGTTGTCAACCAGCTTGGGATCCCTCCACTGTACCTGCAGGAGTCCGAATATTGCCGGACAACTCCTAAAAGGATGTGATTACGCCAAGGTTCACACCATCTATTGTAGATGCTGGAAATGGACACCTTCATCAAGCTGCAAAACAAGCGTCCTCAACAGGGCTTTGCTTAGGGACATGCAAACAAGCGTCCTCAACAGGGCTTTGCTTAGTCACATGCAAACAAGCGTCCTCAACAGGGCTTTGCTTAGGGACATGCAAAACAAGCGTCCTCAACAGGGCTTTGCTTAGGGACATGCAAAACAAGCGTCCTCAACAGGGCTTTGCTTAGGGACATGCAAAACAAGCGTCCTCAACAGGGCTATATTTAGGGACATGTAAAACAAACGTCCTCAACAGGGCTATAATTAGGGACATGCAAAACAAGCGTCCTCAACAGGGCTATAATTAGGGACATGCAAAACAAGCGCCCTCAACAGGGCTATAACTAGGGACATGTAAAACAAGCGTCCTCAACAGGGCTATGCTAAGGGACATGCAAAACAAGCGTCCTCAACAGGGCTATATTTAGGGACATGTAAAACAAGCGTCCTCAACAGGGCTATAATTAGGGACATGCAAAACAAGCGTCCTCAACAGGGCTTTGCTTAGGGACATGTAAAACAAGCGTCCTCAACAGGGCTATGCTTAAGGTTATGCAAAACAAGCGTCCTCAAAAGTGCTATGCTTATTTTTTTTTTATATTTGTGGAAGATAATACAGACATAATACACAAAATACACAGATAGTACACACATATAATACTCACAATACACTTAGATAACATAGTGCACGAAGACAGACATCATGCATATAGAGAAATATAGACTAACAATAGACACAGACACAGCAATACACGGACTCAATACACACTTGTATGTAAATATACATAGTAAAAATACATTTAACTCTATAGCAGGTTACGGTTAATGTACATGAGAAGTAAGTTTAGTGACATGGCAATGATGAAATGGCTGTCTAAAATGAAAAGACGGATTATTTTATTATTTTATTTTTTTTTGTTTTTTTTTAAAGGAGGCTGTAAATTAATCTTTTAACTTACAAAATATTCTTTTTAGATATTATGTAGCCAGACTTAATTTCCCCCAACAGGCGCGCTCTCAACAGGTACCTGGATGGCAACTCATTTCAGCAGCAAGGTTTTCAGGTCCACATTTTTGTCTTCATTAGAACTGAAATCCCAGGAACTTTGGCTTAATTACCACATGAAAACATGTTAACATATTCAAATATCAAGATACGAAATTAATTGCAATGATCAATTTACATTTATTACATCCGTGTTAAAAAAACAATATGAATGGTACATGTTATACGATTTAAACTAGATTTCGGTCCTATTTACATAATTAAGAAATAAAGTGTAACAATGGTCCAATTACTTGCACACATATTTTGTGTTCATTTCAGTTTTAAAATGAGCTTGCTTTCAGTTTTAAATAGGTATACAACTTAATGTCCTAAGCTCAGTACCCTTCACTGGTATGTTTCCTAGTTCAAAGATCTGTGGTGAATTGAACTGTCATGGCATATCATGTACTTAATATTACTGCACCAAAGATCACTTCAGGTCATGTACTTTATTACCAGGTTGAAGCAGGGCATCGAAGACTAGGACATGTCTCTAGGATTAGAATACTAGTCTAGTAAGTAGAAACTATCATTACAGTAACTATTACTAGTCTAGAAGTTCTAGATCTAGATTTGATTCTAGAACTCTAGTATTACGAAGACAACGAGCTGTCAGATTTTTCTTCTTTGACGAGGGTCAGCTGCATGGGCGATTGATAAGCACCTGAATTGCTGGACAGATCACTGGTCGGACAGACGTGGAAAGCAGAGGAGCTCAAGCTTGACGTGCAATCCTGGGCAGGGGAGCTAAAAATATCCTTGTAGAAGCCCTGATTGGCCCTGAGAAATATGTTCATGATGTCGTTCTGAATGGCGCAGCGAATATTGTCGTCGTATGCCCTGAGTTTGAAGGCGACCAGGTTCCCGAAGTGGTAGCATTCGTCCTGCTGGACGCACGGGAGAAACGCTGAGGCTTCGATTCTCTGACTCTTCTCCTGAAGATGAACTCGAGGCATCAGTTTCTTTCTCTTCTTTCGTGTCATCCCCAATGGTACTGGTGGGGGCGCTGGGGGAGGCGCCTCTAAACAGCCTATTTTGGTGTCTGTCTCGTGGTCTTTTTCAAAGTCACTTGTCGATTTGTCGTGCTGTTGGATAATACATTGTAAATTTTAAAAACAATAATAATAATAATAATAATTAAGAAAGAAATATCTATACCGTCCGTGTTTCTACTGGCTGAATAGATTCTGATGAATCCATGAGTAAGATTATGGTAAATACGTTTATTTTTTAATTAGCTAAATAAATGTTGATGTGAATGAAAGTTCATCGTAGTTGAAGTTTTAAACATGCGAGTGAAAGTGGAAGTTGGATGAAGAGGTGAGAGACATGGTGAGAGAAACAAGGTGAGAGAGACAAGGTGATAGAGACAAGGTGAGAGAGACAAGGTGAGAGAGACAAGGTGAGAGAGACAAGGTGAGAGAGACAAGGTGAGAGAGACAAGGTGAGAGAGACATGGTGAAAGACATGGTGAGAGAAACAAGGTGAGAGAGACAATGTGATAGAGACAAGGTGAGAGAGACAAGGTGAGAGAGACAAGGTGGGAGAGACAAGGTGGGAGAGACAAGGTGAGAGAGACAAGGTGAAAGACAAGGTGAGAGAGACAATGTGAGAGAGACAATGTGAGAGAGACAAGGTGAGAGAGACATGGTGAGAGAGACATGGTGAGAGAGACAAGGTGAGAGAGACAAGGTGAGAGAGACAAGGTGAGAGAGACAAGGGAGTGTTTGTTTATTTTAGTGCGATGTATTTCATTTCCCTTGTTCAACACCACCATTCAATGTGTTGCTACATCGACATTGAAACTAAACTATATCTATAGTAGAAAGCACATATATAAGGAGTATGTATGTTAACTATATTTGGAATCTCAAACAAGGGTAAGAAATAGTACTTGACTGACATGGTGGTATAAGCTGAATTAGTCCCCTTTATAGGGGAGGCTTATTACAAATTTAATTTCATGACTGATCCAAACTTATTGATACTTAATATAAGCTTTGTTGTTGTTGTTGTTGTGTTGCTTTTTTGTAAGTTTTTATTTTTATTTTGCTTGTTTTTATTTCAGGTTCAGTATTAATTAAAAAAGCCTACACAAGTTTAGTTGGACTAGCTACAACCGAACAACCGGCGAATCACAGGTGAATCAAGAACAATGAAAATCCTAGAGGGAAGAGGCTAAATACATCGCTAGTGACAAGTCTCTATGGAGGCAGCCAGTAGCCCTGCGCACCGAAATGCGCGGGTACATCTAAATAAGTAACAACAGTAATGAGATCTAAATAGATCTAAATAAGTTACAACAGTACTGAGATCTAAATAGATCTAAATAAGTTACAACAGTACTGAGATCTAAATAAGTTACAACAATACTGAGATCTCAATAAGTAACAACAGTACTGCGATCTAAATAAGTAACAACAGTACCGAGATCTCAATAAGTTACAACAGTACTGAGATCTTAATAAGTAACAACAGTACTGAGATCTAAATAGATCTAAATAAGTAACAACAGTACTGAGATCTAAATAAGTAACAACAGTACTGAGATCTAAATAAGTAACAACAGTACTGAGATCTCAATAAGTTACAACAGTACTGAGATCTAAATAAGTAACAACAGTACTGAGATCTAAATAAGTAACAACAGTACTGAGATCTAAATAGATCTAAATAAGTAACAACAGTACTGAGATCTAAATAAGTAACAACAGTACCGAGATCTCAATAAGTTACAACAGTACTGAGATCTTAATAAGTAACAACAGTACTGAGATCTAAATAGATCTAAATAAGTAACAACAGTACTGAGATCTAAATAAGTAACAACAGTACTGAGATCTAAATAAGTAACAACAGTACTGAGATCTAAATAGATCTAAATAAGTAACAACAGTACTGAGATGTAAATAAGTAGCAACAGTACTGAGATCTAAATAAGTAACAACAGTACTGAGATCTCAATAAGTTACAACAGTACTGAGATCTCAATAAGTTACAACAGTACTGAGATCTAAATAAGTAACAACAGTACTGAGATCTAAATAGATCTAAATAAGTAACAACAGTACTGAGATGTAAATAAGTAACAACAGTACTGAGATCTAAATAGATCTAAATAAGTAACAACAGTACTGAGATCTAAATAAGTAACAACAGTACTGAGATCTAAATAAGTTACAACAGTACTGAGATCTAAATAAGTAACAACAGTACTGAGATCTAAATAAATAACAACAGTACTATAACATTACAACAGGGCGTTGACAAATAATAATACCTACTTCAAGAGATGATAAACTGTATTTTTCCTTTTCCCAGAGAAATTTTAGGCTTTCGAAGGCAAACCAAGAACTTTTATACGGCAGTTCGTCTCCTAGGGAGAATAATGAAGTCGTTGTACACGTATCATCAAGGGAAATGACAGAATTTATTTTATTATAATAAACAGTGCAATCAGAAACATCACACACTTCTGCAGTAAGAATTAAAACCAGCAACACTTAACACAATTAAAATGAAAATGGGAAAAAATGGCGCCATATTAATAATTTCCTAGTGTTTTACTATTAACCGATTTCACTTTCACCTATTTGAAAGATTGTTATAAAGAGATCTATGCACATCAAAACACAAGTGTAGCCCTATTATAAAGATTTTTAATATATAGGATTGTGTCTCTGAATCGAAATATTATTTTAAAAAATAGCAAGAAATAGAATGGGGTGTCTTTAAAGTTCTTAAAAAGACAAGAAATAAAGAAATGGGTCAGTACACTGATAGGAGACAAGATTTGTCGACCGTCTTTCTCCATTTCTCTCTGTCTCTTGCCTTAGATAGAACCTCTTTCAATGGCAAGCCCGTCTTTTATGTTGTCTTCCCATCGCTTTCTCTGCTATTTCTCTTTCCTGGTACAGTACCCTGAAGGAAGGTCTTTGCAAGTCCTGAAGACCTTGTAATCTGGCCATAGAGTTTTAGTTTCCCTTTTTTTAACGATAGTTAGCAGGTCATCGTGAGGTCCAATGGCTGCAGTAACCCTGTCTCTAACCTCTTTGTTTGTGATGCGGTTTTTAAATGTGATACCTAGGATACTTCCATTGCTAGGATCTTATCTTTCTTATCTTATATAATACAGACGTTACTTCAAAAAAGAAGATGATTACGTCCTACGCGTCATGCATTTAGTCATGCATATTAACCAATGACTTAAATTCTGCCAAGTCACTGGTTTTCCTGGCTAGCTCAGGCAACCCATTCCATGCTCTAATAGCACTAGGGAAGAAGGAGTATTTGTACAAATTTGTCCTAGCATATGGGACGAGGAATGTGCCTTTATCTTTGTGTCTTTCAGAGTATTTTATTAAATTTTGTTTTTGTATTTGAAGATTATGGTTCAGTGTTTTATGTATGATTGCTACTTTACTTTTGAGCCTTCTGTCCTGAAGGCTTTCTAAATTTAGTGATTTTACTAAAGGTGTTACTCTAGTCAAATGTGAATATTCGTTTGTTATGAATCTCACTGCTCTATTTTGTGTCTGTTCCAGTTTCTTAATGTTTTCTCTCTAGCTCTGATGCCAAGACTCGCAAGCATACAAGAATGTGACCATGACCAGGCATCAGTCTGACTTTGTTGTCGAGGGTTATGCCGTTGCCTTTCAATATTTTGAGTTTTGCCTGTGCTACTGTGGACTGTGCAACTCTGGCCAGTAGTTTGTTACCGATTACACAGCAATTTTTACACAGAGTGATGTGAGGATGGATCTAACCGAACATAAAGCAAAGAAAATTTGATTTTTTCCTCTAGTCAAATAAACTAAATATGTGTGAAACAAAATATTTCTTAAACACGAATCTATATTGCAATAACAGTTATAAAATCAGAAAAAAATTATAGAACTCAGATAAAAATGAAGGCGTATACATTCCCGATAAGGGAAAATAACCGACTTGCCATTTTAGTTAAACGTTAATCGACCACCGGTGGACAATGGTTATGCTTGCCATGGATGTTGCAAAATGTGTAGGTCACATCTGGGGCTGCGTAGCCACGGGAAACACTGCATTCCTCATTAATCTTCGGACTCGAAGACAGGCCTAGTTACCGCTATGTACTTGTGAATTTCAAACTACACAAAATTTTTGGATAAGCAAAAATAAAAATGGTAGGCTTAATCTGCATAATTCATATCTTTTATATTATTAAAGTTTAAAATATGAAAAGAGTTCTAATATGAAAATGTATATATACTGCTTTTTTTTTCTGTCATCTTTTGGGCTAATTAAATCTGAAACACTGAACCTTAACTTACAAATATAGAAACATAACCTAATAAAAAATTCACAGACGCAAAGATAAATACACATTTCTTGTTCCATATGTTAGAATTAATTCGTTTAAGTGCTCCTTTTATCACGATTACCATTAGACCATGGAATAAGTTTCCTGAATCAGCCAGTAAAAGCAATGACTTTAGCAGAGTTAAACTTTGTTGAAGTCTTTAATATTCACGACTAGTTTAGGGGCGTAGCAAAAGGAATTTTCCAGCATTTGGGGGCCCGAGGGCTTGATCTCTTTAGGGGGCCCGAGCATTTTACGTAATATTTAATGTAAAAAAAAAAACACTCATTATGATGGGAGCCCGGGGGGGGGATATTCAAACTGCCCCCCTCCTCCCCCACCCTAGCTACGCCACTGCTAGTTTAATTCATTACTTGTGAAGGAACGTCTTTGTTTATAAGATAATTGATACGATGCAGCTGACCTACAATACAAAAAATGTTTTAGTTAATTTTGTTTCGTTAATTTTTACTTACCATTTTCTTGACTTCTTTTAAACTTCATTTTCTCTCTTCTCATGCCGGACAGGAGATACTCCATTTTCTTCTTGCACTCACGGACTGGTTTCTGCACAGCACTTCCGACCTCCCTCCAGAGCTCCTCTTTGCTTATCTTGTTCAGATGTAACCCATGCTCGCTGTGCCATAACATACTCTTCCTGTACGCTTCGATCAGATGTAGCGATTCCATTCTGGTCCAGTTCAATTGCGACATTGCTTTTTGTTTTAAAAATAACAGACCCCAAGTACCAAACGTCTTGTAAGCGCCGTGTACGATCAAGCCTGTTAATGCCCCGTGCAACACGCCTGACACGCACTATTCGTCTTTCCCTGCTGAAGCCTGTGTCGAATCAACTCGTACGATTATGGACGCTTGACACACGGAGAAATGGGGGGAGAAAGAAACGCGTGTCATCCGGGGCGCGCAACGCGAGGCGCACGAACTTGACCTGTTTTTTTTTTTGTTTTTTTTCCCAATCGTTGCCTCTACGTGAAAGCGAGGCAAAGTAGGTCACCATGGCTTGTTTCTCGTTGCGTGCTGCCCGACTCGCGTTCCGAGTTGAACGAAACGACACGTCGAGACGCGAATGAAAAGATCTGTTGTGTAGAACAGATGTGTAAGATGTTTGAGTAGGCCTACGTGCTGGATCAAAGTAGGCCGTATCATTTCTTGTTGGCATGCGTATCTGAAGCTGGAGCCTATTTGTGTGTTTGATAATTATAATACAAAAGTATTTTTTAATTTACTAAAGCAGTGATTCCCACACTTGTTTGACCCAGGGCCGGCCCAATTTAATGAAGGCTTTCAAAGACCCTTTTCTAATTTTTTTTTTTACAATAGCCACTATTTTTATTAATTAGATCAGTGATGCCCCAATTACGGCCCGCGGGCCAGATCCGCCCCGCTATGTGCTTGCATTCGGCCTGCCTAAACGTCGGCACAATATAGAAAATCCCCCTCCTCCTAAAAAAGATGTTCAAAATGTATCTTAACCTACGTTAGGGTACTCACATTTTTACAACGGATTACAAGTCATTTAATATTTATTCGTGCATGTAATAGGACTATAGAATCTACTAGGAAAAGTGAACGGATCTTTACTTTATTGTAGAACATGATACCATTGCTAGCCAACATGTTTGTTTTTATAAAGAAAGTCAGAGGCTGTTTTAAAAAAACAACGGAACAACAAAATATAAACAGAACTTACGCCATTTTTTGAAGTGTAAAGAAAAAATTCAAATATCCCAATAATTCAATGTAAGTACTAGATCCTGGGTTTTAAAATAAAATTTAAATAGTTTCAGGTCAATTTCATTTAGTTTTTGTATCTTTTCCTTCATATGGCCCGCGACACTAGTGTTGGAAATTAAAATGGCCCACTGATTGAATTAGGCTGGGCATCACTGAATTAGATCATTATAATTTTCTTTTATTATACAACAGCATAGGAAGCAACTCATACGCAATAGGCGTCAGTGGGTTAATTAAAGTTACGTCAATCGTGCGATAGGTCTATACCAGGGGTTCTCAACCTGTGGGTCGCATGACGATTTGTCAGGGGTCGCCTAACACTATCGAAAACATGTCCTTGCCAGAAGTTCACTCACAGTCAAAGATGAAGGTGTTCCGGAGAAAGAAAGAGTTTATTGAGCTCTATAAATAGCGATAAAGCAACTGAAATCTGGATTTAACGTAGCAGTCATAACCCGATTTGTCCTCTTTCATTTTCAATAATATATTCTTTTTTTTTGTTGCGAAAAATGGGTTTTCCGGACTATACCTAACAATTACTCACATTTAGATTACATTTGATACCTTAGCAAAAGCACAGCTTTTTATGCTTATGAACGAAAATAATTTTACTGTTGGTGTCGCCGCATTGTTGTAAATAGTACAAAGGGGTCGCCTAGCTAAAAAGGTTGAGAACCGCTGGTCTATACTAAACATATTAACACTTTAAGCCCTACATCTTTAATAGCCTGTGACAAGAGCCGTGACTGATAGTAAAATACTTAACTAGTTGACAGGCGGGCGTAGCATACGCAGCTATTTTTATCTCCTGAAATTGAAAAATATACGAAAAAGTCCTGGAAATATTCGGAAATAATTAAAAATTTTGAAAACTCATCCAAATCTCTTGAAATATAGAGACAAAAATTGTCCATGTTGTGACAAGTCAAAAACTCGCTGTCAGAGTCACTCTAAATTATCACAGCATTAATTATTATTTTTCTTTCTTTATTTATTTTATTTCAATTATTTCACCATCCTACCCCTAAATTCTCCACCCGCCCCACCTTTTCCTCTATACCAGGCTAGACTTAGTCCACCACCCTGGAGAAAACTAGGCCAGTCCTTTCATTTATCTGCCCTTGATCGGGGAAAGATAATCACACTATCTCCTTTGTCTTATCCGCCGGATGTCTGACTGACGGTCGCGGTTGACGCCACCTTGGTTTGAATGCAAGCTAATCCTTCTCCCCCCCCCCCCTTCTCTCGCGTCTCTCTTTGATCTAAGAGATTACCCTGGTCAACACACCGCGTGATATTCCAAGGTGCGGCTCCCACCTCGAGTCAAATCCACCCACGTGTAAGATAAATCTTAGCCTAGGACACTTCCTGTGTCCGCTCACATTTTCCAGGCCTTTGTATATAAGGTAAATTAAATAAAGTCAGACCCTCTCTTTCTCATTCGAGCTGAGCTATCGAGTCTGGACTATATCACTTATTCTCACTCCTAGAGGAATACCTGGTGGTAAGCCGAACTTAATCACAAGTTCCATCTTAATTACTCTGTGTATATTTCCATTGGATTTTATCATGTGTATTTTGCCTAGTTCATTTATATTTAATTAGTGCATTGTGTAGTGCATTGTGTATTTCTCACTGGCGTAAGTAGAAAACATAAACATGTGCTATGTATATATTTTAGTATTGCATTAATCTATTAATGCTACGTTGCTCAATTGATCATTGATGCAGCCATGTATATATTTGTACACCTTATTTTATTTCCTTTATCTCGGTTGATCGCCTTGATGATTTTACTATCGCACTAATACTGCGCTTAGAAAGGAGACATGAGTTATCTCCCCTGTATTGAATTATCTCCCCTTTACTCATTTTACCCTAATGAGAGTTGCGCCGCTTGAACGGACACACCATTCAAGCGCGCTCCATTGTTCTCAACCCACGGTCATATGTAAACAATCATCTGGGTCGCTGACCACCGCCCAATTCAACCCCCCCCCCCCCTTTTCTTTCTCAATCCACCTGTGTTGTTCATTTGAGATTATTATTTCCCCTTCTATGTACATTTTATGTTATTATTTCCCCTTTTATGTACATTTTGATATTGCTACTATCATCCATCTATTTTCCAAATCCCATTTGTCATCACCTCCCCCTTGTGCTCTAAAGCGATTTTACCAATCTGACGAATGCACCTCAGTCGATGGCATCGATAAGATGTATGAGAGACATGTCCTAACTTGTCTTTATTTATCCGCAGCCTCCCTCAGGTGTCTGCCTATTTGCCTACTGGCCTATCTATGTGCTTAGTGCTAATCAGCGCTGCACTTGCCTAGTTGCTATCAAGAATCACCTATTGCCTAGTTACTGGATCAACGATCCATTTACCTGCAGTTGTGCTTAGTGCTATTCAGCGCTGCATTTGCCTACTGAGATCTACCCAACTCTACTACTTGGCGCTATCGGCATTGCCCGCCTATTCGACAGCCCACCTGTCAAGCTATTAGGCGCGACGTCCCTATAGAGTCAGATCTGTGCGAGACGTCATAGCTACGCCAACCCTCTGCAACTCACTGGACATATCCTGTTACTCATACTGCCCACGGCAGATCAGCTCTGCCCGCAGTAACCTTGTGCCCACGGTATCCGGCCACCCGCCATACTGGGCCCACTACAGATACTAGAACTTGGGACTGAGACTCCACAAGAACTATATCGCCGGCGTCCCTCTATCCGCTAGAGCGCCACCTCCAGCTGCAGAACCTCAAGCCAGGACACAGCCAGCTGCGACATCAACAGGACAACCAGCTAAGTCAGAGGACAAAGTGACATACTCTCTTATTATGTGCAAGAGTGATGATTAAACATAGAATATACTAGAGATAGATGCAAACCCTCCCCCTTTTTATTATTATATGTATATTTATGTAAATAAATATCCTTTATTTTAACTTTTGTATCTATCTTTCATTGCTTTGTCTCGTTGCGTGTCTGCTCCCGATTCATATGCTGATAAGTGGGGGGTGTGATAGCATTAAAAATAATCATCCCCTAGACATAAAACGTGCCAAACACACATCACATTTCCCCACCTGTCACACATGTTAAGTGTCATTCAATATGGAAAAAGCCAATCCTATGCGCTATTTAAAAAAAGGCATTATGCAATACCCGTAATTGTGGAATCTAGTGAAAGAAGCTTTTCGCGCCTTAAACTAATGAAGAATTACTTGAGGTCAACAATTCACAAAGATAAATTAAAACATTTAGTAATTCTTGCTATTGCTATGTAGGAAACAGAATTATGATATACTGTATGACTTTGCTACGCGCAAGGCTCGTAAAGTAATTCTGTACGTAGTAAAGAATAAATAAAATGCATAGACGAATATATTTTCTTATACAAACTCTTAAATTTCACTTATTATCCGCTTCCCTACCCAAACTTGGCCCCGCGAAATCCGTTTCGCATAGGGCCCCATAATGCTTAAGTCCGGCGCTGCTATTTAGTGTTTGTAAAATGTTTGTTTGTAAAATGTTTTACATGTTTCGGATGTTCCTTCAGAGTTGACAATAGTTTACTTCCTAGTCCAAACCTCACGAAGGGGGATGGGAGGGGCAGGGTTCGACAGTCCAGCGCGCAGCCATCCGTAGCGAGCTGTGAAAACGTGTTCTCCCCCCCCCCCTTTTTTTTTTATTTAGTGTAATGACTATCCGCAAAAATAAAAGTAATCTTTCCTTTACTTTTTGCTTCTCGTCCAAACTCTTGAGGGAAGAAGAGAATTATATATATATAGAATCTAGACCAACAATAAATCTTTACGATGATATAACTGACTGCTTAAATTGAACTGTAGACCAAAACTACAATTTATATATTTCAATTTTCACACTGATGACCATTGGCTCATGTATAGGGAAGTCATTCATTTAATACCAATCTTACTTTTCCATTCAACATTTTACGATTTTTAACAAAATGTTTTTCAATACCTGTATTAGAGGGAAGTAGCATTCAATGTTTTCCTTGACATTTAGTGAACAAAATCAGGCAAAAATGTATACATCAGATTTTTAATGGTTTGTGATCTACTTCTCATTTTTATTGGCATTTCAGATTTATTATCTGGCTATGATGTAAGTCACGTAGGTAGCTTTTACTAAGCAAACAAAAGTGACTTTCTCGATTGCTTTAAAGGTCTTTTAATTCTGAAAATGACCTTTTCTAAAGCGATCACCGGTGACTCTAAGGCAAGCATCAGAACAAAGGAGCTCATGTTTGTTAGCCACAAGATGCCGAGGTAGGATGTAATCTGGAGAAAATAAAATCATTCTTTCAAATATAAATTGAAATGTAAAAGTAAAGTTAGCTTCACGTTTCAGACTTTTCAATACAAGGGGCAAATGTTGTAAAAGTAATTTGTAACATTGGCCCACGGTTAACTAGGGCGTCATGTGGTCAGCATAACGGACCAACCGCCTTTACTTTTCCCTAACTACTGTCAGGTACCCATTTAAGCTGGGTGTACTCAGATTCCAGTCTTTACCTGGATTCTTGCCTAGAAGCCAGGCGCTTTACCACTGAACTACAGCGCCTCCAAATATACAGTTCGTGAAACAATATTCATTAGCACAAATGTTTTGGCACGCTAACCCTAAAATCTTTAATTTAAATGTGAAAGGTTGTTATAAAGAGATTCGTGCACATTTAAACACGCAGCGTGTAGCCCGATTAAAAAGAACAAACCTTTTATTTTAATATATTGGGATATGTCTCTGAATCGAAGTATAAAAAAATAGCAAGATTTAAAATCTTATGTCTTTATAGTTCTTAAAAAGAGTCCAGAAATAAAGAATTTTGTCAGTACACTGAAGGATCAAGAATTAAAAAAATGGATAAGTACACTTGAAAGAATTTTAAAAATATAGAACTGTGCTGGACTCAATAAATAAAGAAACAGGCCAGTACCCTGTAGAGAGTCCAGAAATAAAGAAGTGAGTCAGTACCGTGAAGAGAGTCAAGAAAAAAAGAGTCAGTGCAACTAAAACAAGTCAAGGAATAAAGAAATGAGTCAGTACATTGGAAGGAGTCTAGAACTAAAATGGCTTAATGTTTGAGTCTCAAGCACAGACTTCTTGGAAGGTACCCATTTGAGTTGGCTGGACTCGAGACCAATCATTATAGAAGACCTCAACACTGATCTGCAACGTGGCAACATGTGGGCAGTAACAACCAATAGCGAGTCGAGGCTCAGCGGTGAGGCCTTCTTGAACGATTGGTCTCGGTGGACTCAGGGACGACCTAAATATTCCGAATCAAAACCCATTCTTCATTGGGATTTAAACTCAGACTTCTCGGTTTGGAAGCCAAGCGCTTTAACACTCTGCCACTACGCCCACTAAGGCCCAAAAATTGAAACGAATTATGTGACTCACATCCATAATATAGCTAGAGGCGTAGAGTGTCTCCTGGCTGTTAAAGAAGATGTAAATAACATAGGGATGGATCAAGTAGGTCATAAACGTCAGACGACTGAGCACAATAAAAGGTGACCAAGACAACAGAACAGTAACTGGACCTGGAAATAAGACCAGATATGAGGCTTTTAGTTTATAATAAATATTGTCATTTCTTCAGAAATTAAATAAGTTAAGGTGAATTCAACATATTGGTGGCCCCCAAATGAAATAGAAAAATAAGAAATAAACAGCAAAAAAATGAAATGACACAATTTATTGAAAACATTGTCAGGCTAGTGTACTCCAGCAATATCATTGGACACAAGTTTAACTAGTTCCTCTAAAAAAAAAAAAGTTTTGAATTATGTGTGAGGCCACCATCTATCGGAGGCCCTAAACAGCTACCTGGTTTGCCTATGCCTAAGTCCGGCCCTAAACAATACCCGGGCTTTGCTACGCTTGGCTTATTTAGCATTTCATTTTCTAGCTGAAACATCACATAAGAATTTTTTTTATTTTTTTTTTTTGCTAAAAGAATGTTCCGGATTTTGTTTTAAAAAAGACATTGACCTACATTGCTTTAAGTTTCTTACCAATGCGTATATAAAATTTAATTACCAAAGAAAGATTATTCCAAATTTTTATGAATAATTCTTCTAACGCCAAATGACTGTTTGAAATCGCTCTTCTAATATACATAACAATTAATTTTCAGTTGCAAAATCACATTATTGAAAATCGGGTGTTCCGGGTATTTATGAAAAATATTTTAACATCAAATTATTGTTTAAAATCGCACTTCTAACTTAAAGGCCTACTACATTTAATTTTCTTGCTGTAATTATCATTAATATTTTGTTCTGGTATGTTAAGGAAAACCACTTCTTCAAACCAAAGTATTATATAAAAATCTCTCCTCTAAGTTTTGGTACTTTTAATTTTGTATGCTAGAACAACCTTAAAATTGAAGTATCGGTATTAGATTATTCAGGGATTCTGAATATATATATATATATATATATATATATATATATATATATATATATATATATATATATATATATAGCTATTACATCGGTGCAAAGGCTATACGAGCTAAAATTGTTAAATTTCTAGAAAAATCGATAGATCCGTTTTTGAGATCAGCTTCCAGCTTCCGACATACATGAAATTTTGACTTGAATGGAGGTAATAAAAACAACAGTATCCAAGAGTAATGTTGAAAATGTTTTTCTTGTTTATTTTCAACGCCAGAACGTAGTCATGGTGTTCACCGACAGAACGTGGTCATGGTGTTAACGGCAGAACGTAGTCATGGTGTTCACCGACAGATCGTAGTCATGGTGTTCAACGTCAGAACGTAGTCATGGTGTTCAACGACAGAACGTAGTCATGGTGTTCAACGACAGAACGTAGTCATGGTGTTCAACGCCAGAACGTAGTTATGGTGTTCAACGACAGATCTTTTCTTTTCATCTTTTGGTGATTTTTTTTTTATACTTAGAGGAATAGAAGTACTCAAAATGTCTGCTGTTTTGTCTGTTTTCTTAATCACACAAAAAGCTTATTTCAATTCTAACCAATAGATATATTTTTAAATTTATTTTTCATTGAAACCGTCTCTAAAAAACTCACCTCCATAACCAGAAGAACAAGCGATGATCACCCAACTTACGCATGCGCCCCAAGCAGACTTGGCCAGGGCGTTGTAGAGGGCAGACACAGCAACACTACTTTTGTTTTCCGCACTTATGTCTCCATGGATACCGTAAACAACGGCAAGGCCACACGCTATGCTGACAACCCAGCCAATCCAAACAGTAATCTGTTAAGTACAATAGAATCAGGTACGAGTTTAAAGTTTAATATTTATATATAAAAACAACTTCGTTTGCTATAAATGTGTCTAAGAAGCCAAAACCTGTCGTCTACGGCTTGGCCACCTATAGAAGGGGGATTGAATTCAAATCCCGAGTCAATCAAAGTTGTGTTCGTGGAGCACCTCAAGGCAGCACGGAAACCTTCTCCCCTCTCTACCACTGGTCTACAAAGAGGACCATAGCGAACTGAGAAGGCTGTAAGCATAAAAGATATGTGATATCAAAGCAGTTTTAATAAATCACTTTTATAATCTATGTCTAATTGGCAGATTAAGTCAGTGGCGTAGCAACCATGGCGCGAAGGGGTTCATTGCGCCCGGGCCCATGACCACTAGGGACCCAAACGGACTTATGTAAGGGAATGTGTTGACTATAAGAGTTAAAATGCATCACATTATCACTTTATTTTAATTAAATCATGTTTATTGTTCTTTATTTCTATTTCTGGTGTCCGAGCAAAATAACAATGTAATCTATTAAAGGAAGGTAACTCTAAAATTGTCAGTACAGCGTTTCATTTCAATCTAACGTGTTAGATTTTTTATTTAATAATAATAATAATAAATAACAGTAACTACTTGTAAGCTACTTATTGTGAAAGTGTTATATGATGTTTAATATTTGCTTTTGTTTTGGTCCACTTGTTATTTATTTTTTTACTATTACAATACATGTCGACTAGTTGAAATACTTTAATTAATTGTATGAGTAAATATTAGACGTCACTTTTTTATTTACATGTGGGATATACATTTTCTAAGCTCATCTCCATAGAATAGATATATCATTTCTTATCTGAAATGCACATTTTTTTTTATCACAGAGAAAACCCAGTAATTCATTGAATGATTTCTTAAAAATTGATTCATGTTTTTTCAGGTAAATTAAAAAAATTGTGAAAAAATAAAAAAAACAACAACATTTAAATTATTTGAAGAAACAAACATTTGTGCAACCAATCTTGAGCTCACAATTTACTTTGAACTCTGTAAGTTGATCATTAATTTCTTTACAAAGGTGCTTGTAGCTCGGAGTCCCGACAAGTTACAACGTTGGCCATTAACATTGGCTCTTTAATAGTGATCTCCAGTGACTAGTGTAGTTTAGAGATTATGTTAGTTTAGTAAATAAATATATTGTGCATTGGTTTTAACGACGGTAAAAGTAGTGACGTAGCGAGACAGACGATTGACGTTGTAGAATACGGGTACTTGATAGAAGAATATGGCTAGGGCTTGTGGAAAGATGGGCATTGAATAGAATGCTAATTATATAGATAGACAAGACTATCATCCTCATCTCTAAATAAACATCAGTTGAAATCTTCATATGTATTATCAAGTATGTTATAGTAATTGTTGTGTCCCTGGGATGCTTTCGGACTCGCATTAGAATAAGCGCTCGGCCCCCGAACCGGGGGTCTCGGGTTCGAATCCTGCTGAAGACTGGGATTTTAAATTTTAGGGATCTTTGGTCGCCTCTGAGCCCTAATGGGAACCTGACTTTAGTTGGGGAAAAGTAAAAGCGGTTAGTCGTTGTACTGGCCACATGACACACTCGATAACCGTAGGCCACAGAAACAGATGACCTTTACATCATCTGCCCTACAGACCACAAGGTCTGAAAGGGGAACCTAACTTAATAATTAGAATAAATGAAGTAGTATCAGACAACAGACACAATCCAAGACAGGACAGGTCAAGACAGGACAGATCCAGAGCTTGAGGAAATTGTTCTCTTCTACCCCGTGAGGAACAGGTGTACCTTGTGTACTGTCTGGCTTAGAAGTCTGTTTTCATTGACATGTACTCTCTCATTAGATACAGTAGAGCCAGGGCCGGTCCTACAGATTGCGGGGCTCTATGCGAAACGGATAGCGCGGGGCCTAGTCTGTATAGGGTTAAGAATAATAAGTAAAAATTAAGAATTTTTGTTCAAAAATAAATTCGTCATTACGTTTGTCACAACACACACATGCAAGATGTCACGATGTGTTGTGATGCCGGGGATTTTACTTGAATTAAAAATAGTTGAATAAATGACGATCTAGAATCACAATAAAAGATTCTTTGTTAAAACAAAACTCTGGAACTTTATTTAAATATAAAACGTAAGTACAGCTTATGTACAAATTACAGATCAATCAACACAAAATATCACAAAGGCTTTTAAAACAGAGCTCTTAGAAGACCGACTGACTACTATGAAAATATTTTATCGACTGGCGTTCTCTCTACTCTCGCCAATTCTCTGGCGCTAACTCTTTAAAAAAATGTCTTTGTTTAATTTCAAATCAACCAATAGATTTGCAACATCATAATCACGTCTTGGGTAAAACCTGAGGTGCTGTCAAGGGTCTAAATTTGTGGGGTAATTCCTGAGGCTCAGTCAAGGGTTTATATTTCTTTTAAATGTGAAATGTACAAATAATTCTATAATGGCATCTGTGACAACGTTATTCATACTTTACTAAGTATAAAATCACGGTCAAATTAAAATACGAGCTATCTATAATAGAAGACAGTTTTCCAACAAAAAGCCGATTAACATTCACATCTACCTTTTAGATTTACTATCGACTAGCAAAATATTGCTTTTGACTTATTTAAGAGATCAATATAGATTTTGAACTATATTTACATGCCACTGACTATTACAGTAAATTAACTTTTGAAATGTTTTGATTTAGATTCGCCTTTTTATTTTTATTAAATGAAAATTGGCAATGCCGTTTTTTTTTAAACGCGATTAGGATTGGCTTTTTCCATATTTTATGACACCCCAAAATGACAAATTTGTCTATTTTTTAGAACATGTTTTGAGTTTTCAGGATTTTTAATAATTTCAGGAGTTTTTCAGGAATTCCTGGAAAATCATGTGGCCACGGAAACCCTGTTATAAATGGTTTAATAATTTACAACTAACTAGTGTTAGCGCTGGGCCTATGAAAGTGTGGGGCCCACTGCGTCCGCATAGGTTGCAGTGCCCTAAGGCGGCCCTGGGTAGAGCCCAGTTTGGGTTCAGTCACACTATAAGAGAGGGCCCAATTTCTCATTCCTGTAAGTCACATCTGGGTCGGCTTATCAAAATAGTACTACTATTTATAAATATTGCTGGCATATAAAAATAAAATACATCTACTCTAAATATTTCCATAATATTTTATCCCATTTTAACGTACGTTTTAACAAACCCTGTGCACTTCTGTTAGGCCGTCTTCCTTTAAGCTCGCCAACGAGGATTGATTTTGGTATGCGGTAGTTTCCCAAGCGGGATAGGTGTCCGACCCAGCGCAGATGTCGAATAGTAATTAGTGCTTCTATACTGCCCACACCGGCCTCCAGCAGAACATAGTTATTTGTAATGTTGTTTTGTCAGAGTATGCCCATTATGGTGCGAAGGCACCTTTGATGGAAGAGTTTGAGTAGCGTTAAATGCAATAGAGCACCCAGGTCTCAGAGCTATACACATGTACATGTATTTAAAAACACAAAAGTAAAGTTCCACTTTCAGACCTTGCGATCTATAGGGGAGATGGTGTGAAGGTTGATTGTTTCTGTGGCCAACGGTTTACGAAGGTGTCACGTGGCTAGCACAACGACCAACCGCCTTTCCCTTTCCCTAACTAGTTTCAGGTACCCATTAGGGCTTGGTGGACTCAGAGGTACCAAAGGATCTCGAAATTAAAAATGCCTGTCTGCACCAGAATTGGAACGAAACCCGTAGTCGTACCCTGGTTTGGAAGCCAAGCGCTTTAGCACTCACCCGGTGGTGCTTGCAATTTAAATTCAGTAGAAAAGTTGACATCACATTTAGTTGCAAAAAAAAAAATAGCAGTGGGTATCAGAATAACTGTAGATATTAAGTCAACCTATGGTAATATGTTTTTATGAATTCAAGGCAGCCAATGTGATGATATGTTTTAAGCGAATTCCACACACATATGTCTTTATGAATTAAACACAAAAAAGTTGAAATCTATTAAAAGACATATTTCCACTTATGTTAGGAGCATGGGTATGTTTAGTCTTTGGTGTCAGAAGTTTATGTTTAGTCTTTGGTGTCAGAAGTTTATGTTTAGTCTTTGGTGTCAGAAGTTTATGTTTAGTCTTTGGTGTCAGAAGTTTATAATTAGTCTTTGGTGTCAGAAGTTTATGTTTAGTCTTTGGTGTCAGAAGTTTATGTTTAGTCTTTGGTGTCAGAAGTTTATGTTTAGTCTTTGGTGTCAGAAGTTTATGTTTAGTCTTTGGGGTCAGAAGTTTATGTTTAGTCTTTGGGGTCAGAAGTTTATGTTTAGTCTTTGGGGTTAGAAGGCTATGTTTAGTCTTTGGGGTCAGAAGTTTATGTTTAGTCTTTGGGGTCAGAAGTTTATGTTTAGTCTTTGGTTTCAGAAGTTTATGTTTAGTCTTTGGGGTCGGATACGTAAACGTCAAGTGATTTGGTGTTTTGTTGCTGGTCTGGTTAGTCGCGGGCTAGATTCTTAATGGAGACGTTTGAGCTTTGAGATCTGAAATAAACGCAGGGAGTTTTTTTACGATCAGAGACGTAGCGAGAGGGGGGCATGAGGGCACGATACCCCGGGGAGTCACCTTCAAGGGGGGGGGCGTTACACGCGGTTAGGCGAAAAAAAGTATTGAAGATATTATGGTTAGGTAATACATTCTAAGGTTATTTGTATTATATTATTATTCAATACTTTTTATTTATAAGCCTATATTGCTATGTGACGTTCATGGAAAATGTGAGAGAGGGGTGGGGGGGAAGCGCCAATATAGTTTCTTGCCCCGGGCGTTTGTTTCGCTCGCTACGCCTCTGTCTTCGATCGTAAGTTTCATGTTTAACGTCATGTACCGTAACACGGCAGACCTACGTGTACATCACTACCTTGTTCATCCGAACTTGTCCCTGGCGCACAGCTAAGAGATGGCCGGACATGAGGCCGATGATGTACGGTCCAATACGGCAATAAGGCGAGATGTAGTTGAAGAAGAAGTAATGATCCATTTTATCTCTGAGAAAGAAAAAATAATCAAAATTGTTGTCTCCAAATATTAAATACTTCGGTTAGCCCATTTTTTTTTTAAAATGTATCTGGTGTACAGACTATAACAAGCAAAATATTTTTTTAAAATACTTTAAAAACCAATGCTTATATAAGGGAAAAACTGCACATTTACAGCCATATATCTCAATACTGTAACATTGATTTCCCTTGTCTATGTCATTCAAAAATTAATTAATTACTAGGGATTAATGTTTGTTTGTTTTTATTCATGTCTTGTTATGGACAATGGATAATGGTACATAGTGTAACTCAGGCATGTCAAACTCATTAAGGTGTATGAGCCACATAAAAAACTTACTATGACCTGAGGGGCCGCAGCAAAAAATTAGTTGCGAAACAGCCTACTAGTTTTATGTAAATTAGAAACAATACCATAAAATACAATAGTTAATGGCATACCTGTTCCTTAGCTAAATTTGTAGTATTATTTGCCAATCAAAAATTACTATGATTACAAGATTTTCTCTTCATATTTGGTTTATCCACAGTCGTATTTTTGCGAGGAACCTAATCTTTGCAGCTTGAAAGCACTTCACATCATCACACGCACTTGTGACAAGTTTCAAATTCAAGTCTTGCAGGTGACCAGTGAGATCAACTGCTAATGCCAAGTCCTGAACTCATTCGTCAGTTTGAAAATGTTTAACAGGTTCACCCTTCATGTTCAGAAACAATACAATTTCCTCACCCAGTGTAAAAAATCTCTACTTTATGATATAGAGCCAGCGGATTTCTGTGTAGTAGGGAACACAATCAAATTCGTGCCCAAAGTCATCCAGAAACATTGGCGATGAAAGCATCACAGGCATAAATAAAATGGAGAGCGACTGAAACCGGTCTTATGACATGTTGGAACTGTAATAGCTGTGCGCAGAATGTTTCTTGGTGAATGATGCACTGAAAATGAGCAAATTTAAAATTAGCACCAGTCGCTCTTATTTTGCAAGTAGCGTTGCATCAAAACCATTTCATTTCATGGTTGGTGCGCCATCCGTTGTTAGACTAGCTGGCTTTACCAAAGATAAATTGTACTGCAATATCACCTCCTGTAATATCTCAAAAACACCCTTGCTTGTTGTGGTGTTATGCATAGAACAGAACTCAAGTAGCTCCTCATGTATCTCAAAATTCCTGTCACAGGTCCTTATGAGTATAGCCAACTGTGCTACACCCGTTACATCAGTTGACTCATAGAGAGCCAATGAAAATAATTCAAAATCAACTATTTTGTTCTATAATTGTTCACGCAACCTGACTGACATGTCATTTATTCTATCTGCCACAGTGTCACTAGTTAAAGTTATTTCTTTGAATTCTTTCACCTTTTCTGGACAAATTACTTCGGCTTTAACGACGCACTCCTTCATAAAATCACATTCACTAAATGATTGCTATGGCTTGCATTAAGTTTGACAAAATGTAGCTGGCTTTCACTGCAGACTCACTCTCGTTGTTCAGTTTAACAATTACTATTTTTCAATTCAAGTAGCTTGTTATCTCTTACTTTCCAGCGTAATAGTTAAACATTATTTTGATAATTTTTAAGGTGGCCAGGCGGGCCGCATGCAAGGTGGTCGCGGGCCGCATGCGGCCCCCGAACACCGTGTTTGACATGCCTGTTATAACTTGATCCGAGAATGGGAAGTGGGAGAAATAACGTGTTAAAATTTTTTAAAGAAACAGACAGACGGAGTGAGTTGATAAAAGCATTGTAAAAAGTGTCTACAAGCTCTATAGGCTCTGTAGGCCTATTTTAAATTTGTAACACGACAGCTTTACATTTCCCAACCTCCTAAAGCCTCCCTTAGTTTTGTGCTGTCTGTCCGTCCGTCCGTCCGTCTGCAACTTTCAATGTAAATTTTGTTCATCATTAGTGCATTCATTTCATTTGGTTGAGTTTCGATTCAATTTCAACACTTCGTTTCTTTAGTGTACTTCTAGATTTGTACCTCCGAGACTGCAGACGTTACGTACTTTGAGGGACACAATCAAGCTAATGATATTTACAATTTAAAACATATGCAAATTATTGTTTTATTGACCCAAAAAACACTATTATTTTGCTTACAAAGAGTTGATGTCTAAACGGACGAGGGATGACGCCCACCGATAGTAAGTGGACAGAACTCCTGTAGTCAGCCATGAAGCAAACAACAGAATTCCACAGACCAGCATCCCAGCACGGAACTTCCTAAAATGTGAAAACAAGATTTTTGTTGTTAATAATTTCACTGTTTATGATGTCGATGGAACCCGATCTGCTCAAAAATACTTGTTCTAAGCACGTATCTACACAATATATTACCTGAACTTAACAAGACAAAGTAATGCCAAGTGTGTCGACAATATAGAGTAGGCTACGAGTCTGGTTTATTGGACCACATACCATAGAATGACTTGCCAAGGGACTTAACCATTTTCTTTATTTAAAGTTCTTGTCATTTTTAGCTCCCTTAGCTACACTTTAATCTCATACTTTGTAAAAACCAGCTATTGTCATTATTTCATACTCAATGTTAAACATGGGTTTGATCAGATTTATTCTGAAGATGTCCTTCCCAAAAAGGCATCAACACGAGACCATGAGTTATAGTAGGCCTCAACACTAGCAATCGACGTCGCAAACCTGTAGGCAGTGAAGACCAATATCTCTTTGCCACGTGATGCAGAGCTGTGACGTGGCAACGAGCTATTGGTCTCCACAGGTTGTGATGTTGTAGGTCAGTGTACAGGCCTTCTATGACGATTGATCTCGATCTACACCGCCATTGGCTCATTGAGGCTAACCTGCTCTTTTTTGTTTTCATCACATCTATATCCCCCACAGGTTATCTGCCCTTTGCTGAGCTCTAACCACTGGCGTAGCTATTCAAGCCGCAAATTGGTTCCCGTCACTACACGGTCCACCACACCTGAACTGCCACCGGCCGGGATCCATTCCACCAGCCCAAGGAGTAGTCAGTTAGGGTCGTATCAACCAGCCACACCAGTCACCACACAACACTGACCGGCTCTAGTACTAAAGATAAACATTGGGCCTAAATGACAGCCGATCACTTGCCCGACTCATCTAGTGGTGATTAAAACCTAGCTCCAAATTGTATTTCCATAGACTTACACACCTTTGTCATTTTCCCTTTTTCTTTTAGTACAATTTGTTAATAAATTTCCGTTAATTGTAAACTAGATACGACAGACAAGGAGAGAAAGAAACAAATAGGTAAAAAGACAGAAATAGAGACAGAGATAGAGAGATCAAGAGAGAGAGAAAGACAAAAAGAGAGATTGAAAGAGATTGAGATAGGCAAAGAGAGAGAGAGAGAGACAAAGAGAAAACGAGACAGACTGATAGAAAGACAGAAAATTGAACAAATTGAGAGAAACAAAAAGAGACAGACAAATATATATGTTAATATTGTAACAAATCTCCCTATCCAGGCTCTCCGCAAACTGCACCACACGACACCACCAACTTAAAGAACTTGAAAAACTCAGGGCTCTTTGTTGCTTGCCTGTTATTAACTCTGTGCCTGTTGTTGTTGACAGTCGTTGACTTATGGTACTATACAGCTGGTAGACAACTAAACCGCTATAGGCGTATTTATATTTGAACTTGTAAACCTTTAACTAACTTGAATAGCTTCATTTGTGACTAAATCTAAATCTCATGTTTATTACAATATTGACAAATTCAGTTTGAGATGAAATGAAATGAATGTAGTAGGCTTTAGTAATAATATAAAATGGTATTTTAACCAAATCTAACTCACTACAATAACATTTCGTTTCAGCCTCACGTTCTGGAGTCGTCTGTCCTAACTTAGACCGCGGATACTTTGCCTCTTATCTTGCATCGTTCACAACCAATCGCTAACCTCTTCCCACCGTCACCATAGAAACGCACACATACATACCACAACAAAAGTATGTAATGTTTTGCGCAACTGCAGTCTTTAAAAAGTAACACCCTAGACCTCAGACGCGCCAACACCATCCCAAACACAACAAGGTTCCTGCCACATTGGGACATTTACTTTTGGTTGCAGTATCTGAATGGCGAAATAATAATAATAAAAAAAAAGGTTAGTAAATCATTTAGAAGAGTCATTGCGCTTACCAGAAAAAAGGAAGCAGAATTAATGGAGACAAAATGTAGAACTGAGAATCAACAGCCAGGTACCAGGAGTGGAGTAAACACTGGAAATAATCCATTGGAATGATTAACAAGAACACTATTAAAAAAATCATTTTTAATAAGACAATACCTCTTTTATACAACTTATAGAGCGATCGTTTCCAGCATGCTTACATTTGTGTATTAGATTAAAAAACAATGAAACATTTCCCCCCCCCCTTTTCGAGAAAAATACTGGTTAAGCAAATTTAAATAAATTCGAAATCAAATAAAAAGGCATTTAGATTTAGACGAAGAAGATGCAGACAATTTTCCTAAACATAAATTTATTGAACTCTGGAATCCAAAGAGCATTATGCTCGGAAATGCGCGAAAGTGATAGCCCTTTCAAGAACGCGATAGTCCATTCACAACCGTTGTTGGTTTTAGATCTTGGTCTGTTGGTCTAGTTCTATAAAGTCAAATCTAAATGTATTTTGTACTTTGAAAAATTAATAACGGTCAAACTAAAGTTTCCTCGTGTGGCCAACGAGCTATATATTCTTTTCTAAGCGATATACATCAACTGCTAAATTTCTAGGAAAATTGTTAGAAGCGTTTTTGATATCGGCATCCATGGTTCCAGGCAGAGGCGTAGTGAACATCACATAGAAATATAGGCTCCGTGTGTCGCCCCCCCCCCCCCCCGAGGGTGGCACCCAGGGCATCGTGCCCCCTTGCCCCCTCACTACGACTCTGGTTTCAGATTTCATAAAGTTCTGACTTGAATAGAGGTATTTAAAAAAAATACTTAAAAAAAAAAGCAACAACAAAGTTTTAATTAGTTCGAATCAGTCATGTTGTAATTGATCTAGAATAATCAATAAAATTGTGTGATTATAAATATTTTTACAAATTGTTTTTGTTTAGCGCAATTTAATGCTTTTAGCTTCTCAATGGAGGGGGCGCGTTGGCTGAGTGGTTAAGCGCTCGGCTTCCGAACCTGGGGCCCTGGGTTTGAATCTTGGTGAACACTGGGATTTTTTATTTCGGGATTTTTAGGGAGCCCCTGAGTCCACCCAACTCTAATGGGTACCTGACTTTAGTAGGGGAAAGTAAAGGCAGTTGGTCGTTGTGCTGGCCACATAACACCCTGTTTGTTACCGTTGGCCACCGTGTTGTTCTGTTTAGCCTAGATGACCTTAACATCTTCTGCCCCATAGATCGCAAGATCTGAGAGTGAAACTTTTTTTCTCAATGGGCTATGATCCTATTACTTGCTTGTACCTTTAGATAAAAAAAAAAGGGTGATTAACTGTTAATGTTGCCGTGATCGCTATTAAAACGCATAAAATGTAGTACGACTTGAATTTGGACTCGAGTGAACTAATTCAACTTATATTACCACATCTGTTCTGCAGTTTCTTTCCCTTGTTCGATACCAAAAGAAATAATTAGCTAATTACGTAACTAAATAGGTATTTTTAAAATGGATTTTCTTTGTCATGTACAAGAAATAATTGTACAAAATTCCAATTTGATCAAAGAATGGGTGTGGGAGAAATAACGTGTAAAAACATTTTACCAGACAGAGTGAGCTTTGTAATTAGGTTCGAAACACTTTTGCCGTTCGGTCTCCTTCATTCTTAACTTATTAGTTCTTCAGGCATCTACAGTGCATTTAATTCTCCTACTAAGAATACCACAGGTCAAAAAGTTACAAGAGTTTAGAGAGAAGGATAGAGGCAAAGAGAAAGAGAGAGAGAGAGAGAGAGAGAGAGAGAGAAACATAGAGAGAACGAGGCAGAGACTCAGAGAAAGACAGAAAAAATGCACAGATTGAGAGAGACAAAGAGAGAAAGACAGAGATAGAAAGAGACATGTATAAAGAAAGAAATATTGAGAGAAGATGTTACCGGCTTGTCCACTTTGAAGAAGTTGTTGACATAGAGCAAGTTGGTCCACCAGTTCGCTTCACAGCTATGTTGATCTAGAGCAACTGTTGGCCACAGGGCGCCGGACCCCATGAATCTCAGCAGCCCCAGGATGACAAGCAACGTCAACATATAAGTAGGTGTCAACCTGCGGGGTTCAAAGAACTTCACCGATTTAACTCTTTCTCTCCGTAATTATTTACCACATTCTGGTGGAATCAACGTTGGTATCGTCAGTTAGGAGAGAAAGAGTTAATGAAGTTATACCAGGGCTATTCTACAAGCTTTACCTGACATGGAGATATTAAGTGGATAGATAAATAGATTTTTAAAAAAACGAGTAGTAGCCGCGAAAGTCGTATCTGCGAACGTCAGGGGGCAACTATAGCGCCTATCGCACACCCTGGAGTAAAGAACACCAATTTGGCTTCGGCATACGGACCGCAGATGGGCAAGACGTGGGGACAGTTGGAGAGACTCGCCCAGAACCTAGATGCCTGGAGGAAGCTGGTTGGTGGCCTCTGTTCCGGAAGGGACCACAGGCAGAGATGAGATGTGATGATGGTATGGAACGCGCATCGGGATAGAAGATACGTAATATCATCATTAGTGAAGAATGACAAGCCAGGACAGTTCCACAAATGAATCCAACTGTGACTGTCTCTGCAACTATTCGGCTATAAAAAGTGTTCTGGCACTCCTATTAATGGTTACTTCCGACTTCAGCGTGCTTAGCAGAAATTATTATTATCATCTAGTTTGTTGATTTTTCATGCAAAATGTTTCTGAATCATTAGCTAAGTTTATTAACCTTTAAAAGACGAAATCTTTCATGCAAAACAATTACACTACAGTATTTAATTTGTGAAAGGTCAATAGTACTGTACGTACTTAAGTTGCTACGCTTAGTAGCAAAAATAATGCGTACAGTGTTAGAGGCGAACCGGCCAGTGAGCGTGATGTGGTACGGTATATATAGGCCAGTGAGCGTGATGTGGTACGGTATATATAGGCCAGTGAGCGTGATGTGGTACGGTATATATAGGCCAGTGAGCGTGATGTGGTACGGTATATATAGGCCAGTGAGCGTGATGTGGTACGGTATATATAGGCCAGTGAGCGTGATGTGGTACGGTATTTATAGGCCAGTGAGCGTGATGTGGTACGGTATATATAGGCCAGTGAGCGTGATGTGGTACGGTACATATAGGCCAGTGAGCGTGATGTGGTACGGTACATATAGGCCAGTGAGCGTGATGTGGTACGGTATATATAGGCCAGTGAGCGTGATGTGGTACGGTATATATAGGCCAGTGAGCGTGATGTGGTACGGTATATATAGGCCAGTGAGCGTGATGTGGTACGGTATATATAGGCCAGTGAGCGTGATGTGGTACGGTATATATAGGCCAGTGAGCGTGATGTGGTACGG
Source organism: Biomphalaria glabrata (assembly GCF_947242115.1). Lineage (NCBI taxonomy): Eukaryota > Metazoa > Mollusca > Gastropoda > Planorbidae > Biomphalaria > Biomphalaria glabrata. Next base: position 37,888,149 of record NC_074719.1, on the reverse strand, counting down.
TATATATAGGCCAGTGAGCGTGATGTGGTACGGTATATATAGGCCAGTGAGCGTGATGTGGTACGGTATATATAGGCCAGTGAGCGTGATGTGGTACGGTATATATAGGCCAGTGAGCGTGATGTGGTACGGTATATATAGGCCAGTGAGCGTGATGTGGTACGGTACATATAGGCCAGTGAGCGTGATGTGGTACGGTATATATAGGCCAGTGAGCGTGATGTGGTACGGTACATATAGGCCAGTGAGCGTGATGTGGTACGGTATATATAGGCCAGTGAGCGTGATGTGGTACGGTATATATAGGCCAGTGAGCGTGATGTGGTACGGTATATATAGGCCAGTGAGCGTGATGTGGTACGGTACATATAGGCCAGTGAGCGTGATGTGGTACGGTACATATAGGCCAGTGAGCGTGATGTGGTACGGTATATATAGGCCAGTGAGCGTGATGTGGTACGGTATATATAGGCCAGTGAGCGTGATGTGGTACGGTACATATAGGCCAGTGAGCGTGATGTGGTACGGTATATATAGGCCAGTGAGCGTGATGTGGTACGGTACATATAGGCCAGTGAGCGTGATGTGGTACGGTATATATAGGCCAGTGAGCGTGATGTGGTACGGTATATATAGGCCAGTGAGCGTGATGTGGTACGGTATATATAGGCCAGTGAGCGTGATGTGGTACGGTACATATAGGCCAGTGAGCGTGATGTGGTACGGTACATATAGGCCAGTGAGCGTGATGTGGTACGGTATATATAGGCCAGTGAGCGTGATGTGGTACGGTATATATAGGCCAGTGAGCGTGATGTGGTACGGTATATATAGGCCAGTGAGCGTGATGTGGTACGGTATATATAGGCTCAATGCCTGCATATGACACTCTCTCAGGGCCCCGCGCTTTGTTCAGGTCGCCTCTGACTGTACTAATTTAACAAACTAGATAACTACTGTAATCCAGAATTTCATACCAAATCTCTCTTGATGGTCAAAAAATATAAAAAAAATAAAATTTTTACCTCCAAAAACGATGGATATAAAAGAGACCCCAGTTGAACTTCGGGTTCTGTTTGTACATCTTTGTTGTTATGTACGCTACCAGGAAGCCACTAAAACAGACACAAAATAACATATAGACTTTCATTAAGAAATGTAATCACAACGGGTCTTATGCTCAACTTAATGCACTGTCTGGGAAATAGCCTCATTTTTACAAAGCTTATATCAACTCACTCAGTCAGTCTGTCGGTTTGTCTGTCTGGTTAAAAGTGTGTACATGTTATTTCTATCATACCCATTCACGGATCAAGCTGAAACTTCACACACTTATTTATTGTCATAGAAAAGACGTGATAAAGATAAAATAACCAATGAGGAAGTGCTACAAAGAGCAGGGTGCCAGGACATCCGCTATGTTATCAGCAGAAGACGCCTTGGCTGGCTTCGTAAAACGCAAGTAGGTTGACTTCCACAAGACATTCAGTATGGCGATCTAATAGAAGGCAGGAGAGCCGCTGGTCGCCCATTTTTTACGGTATACGGATGTATGCAAACGCGACATGAAGCTCTTCAAAATCGACACTAGCAGCCTGGAAAAAGTGGCACTGGATAGATCCACATGGAGAAAGATCATAAAGGAAGGATGCCATACACAACAGAAGCAGAAAGAAGGGTGAAAGTGCATCAGCGCCTGGTGATTACATATATGCGACCGCAGCTGAGTATCAAGAATTGACCTCTTTAGTCACACAAGAAGTTGCAAAGGAAAAAGATTTTTTCTCGAGACGTAAAATGCCACAGAAGCAATTTAAAAAAAACAAGGTTACAAAGACAGTTTGTGTGGAAACACAAACTCAAAATGGGCCACCGAAGTGGTCCACCTAGGCAGGTAAAAAGGCAGGTTTTAATATTACCAGAATGAAATTCTATCAAAGACAAATGACAGAGAAGATTGAAGAAAAATATTAACAGATCTTGGGTGGTGCCCCAGCGGTCCAAAGTATAGGTGAAAGTAGATGTGAAGCGATGTGTATTTATATCCTAACTGATGTCTCATAAGGAATATCTAATGTTTGCGATTGTTTTGTAAAGAGTCAATCTCTTATTCCTTAAAAAAAAAACATTTCCGTAAAATAAAAATTATCCAAACTTTTGTTTTCCTTTGGTTAAGTGTTCCCTTAAAAAAAAAGTAAACATTTGTGTGTGAATATAGTACAGATCTTACATGACTTAACAATACAAATTTTAAAAAAATATTGTTTTGACAAAACAAATCTACAAACGTTTGCATAAATGTGTTAAAAATATGGTGTATAGTAATCTCCCGTGGTAGCCACCAGTGTTTATTACTATTAATAGTAAATAGTTGTAAAAGTGGTGTATTTTTATGGAAAAAGCTGCTTGCATAAGTGATTAAAAATATTAGATTATTCGCTTTCAGAAAAGAAAAAAGTAGCCGTTGCATCAGAACTTTGAAAGATCTAAAATATTATGATGCCGGATTTTCACTATCTTTTCTAGTTATCGAGATCTAAACGGGACTGACGGATGGACGGACAGACAGACATTCCACACAAACTAATAGCGTCTTTTCCCCTTTCGGGGGCCGCTAATAACAGTATCAATTAGACAATTACTTGCTTTTAATTTACTATTTTGTTTAATAAGGGAAACTAATACTTCAGTATTCACAAATATGGCTAAAAATTTTGGGTTTAGTCCCCTTAAATATTTTTTTGTTGTTAACGCTATTTATCCCTCACTCAGTCTCCGGTCAAGTTATAGTACCTAACAAAACACGAATCAATTTAAAAAATACCGAATTAGTCAATTAATCATTGGTAATTAATTACTTTATTTGATATCAAATAAGGGAAATAACTTATACATTATTGATAAATATAGTTTTAAGGGCTAGTTCTTCCCCTTTTACTAAGCATTGTGTTTTTTTTTTAAAGAATTTTTATTTATTTTGTTTGTTATTTTATCTGTAACCCAATACACTTTAACCCAACCCACTTTAAGTCTTTAACCGTATCTACTTTAACCCAATCCACAGTAACCCAATGGAGTTTCATTACATATTGATCAGTATGGAATCATTGCCAATAAGCTACGAATTGGGATATTGTAAAAAAGCATTCGCGAAAATAAAGATTTCCCTTACTGTGAATAATTGTTCTGAATCGATCTGATGGATAAGACATTACCCACGGGCTTACTTAGCGTGTCTAACTTATCAATGAGTTACCTTATAGTAAGAAAACTGTCCACGGAAAAAAATGCGTTGGTTATTACGTCATACTGGCCTTCCTTCATAACTGCAAGGGCCTTCTCTGATATGTTCACTGATGACAAGAAATAATGACTGACTTCAATCATGACATCAACAATTAAACAATGTGAATTAAGATACAAAATTTTCATTAAAAAAGTTTAAAGAGTGAAATGAAACATCCCTAGGTTGCTATACCCTAGAATGGATTTGCATCTTTTCGAAGCAGACTAATGCGATACGAATATAATTGTGTTTGAGAAAATATGGATAAAGATGGCTGTTCAAATCTATTTCCATATATAGATCCGGGTCTAAGCAGTTGTTACGTTGTTTCCGATCTTGAGATCTTTAGGACCAATGATGTAAAGGTTATCTGGTTTTATGGCTCACGAGGGCCAGCACAATGACCATCTGACTTTACCTTCCCCAACCCATCTAAATAGCTCCAACTTCGTGGTGGAAGATGACCACACTTCTCACCTCCCATCAACTCAAAGAGGACAATAAAGCTCTAAAAATCACGGAATTAAAAATTCTCTCCCAGATTTAAATCTCGGACCTCTCGATTAAGAACCCAAGCACTTTACCACTCAGCCATCACGCTCCCTTTAGCTATGTGACGTAATTGTACATTTATGTGTACATCCCAAACACATGTCAAGGCAATATCAAGATTAATTGGGTGGGAGGTGGCTAAGTGGTTAAGTGCTTGGCTTCCGAACCTGTCCGAATTTCGTGATTTTTAGGGCAAGCCCGAGTCCACCCAACTCTAATGGGTACCTGACTTTAGTTGGGGAAAGTAAAGGCGGTCGGTCTATGACATCCTGCGCGTTAACCGTTGGCCAAAGAAACAGATGACCTTAACATCCTCTCCTCAATAGATTGGAGGGTCTGAAAGGGGAAACTTTACTTCTTTTTTTAAAATGTAAAGATTAATTAAGAAAGAGTGTTTCACTTTATCCGGCTACGCAGACCCCGCCGTGACCTACATATTTTGCCACACGTTCAACGAAGACAATACCAACGTATGTCGGAGGGTTTAATGCATTTCCTTTGTCCCCATTCTGTTACCGTCAACAAATAAAAGAACAAGACTTTGAGAGCAGCACAATACGGACACACACACACACACAAAACTCAAAATAAAATCCACAATAGCGCAACAGGAAGTTTCCATTTACTGTTGTCTTATTCTAAGACGGTGAGAAATAGAAGAGTAAAACAACTAAATTTTAATCTACGGCAGTGGTTCTGAAACTGTGGTACGCAGAACCTTAAGGTCCACTAGACGACTGTAGTGGGTCTGATCTACTAATTTGAACAATGATCAACTCGCCCCGCGCAACTGTTCGATATATCTATTACGAACTTTTCTTTGACGACGTAAACCACAAATTTGAAAACATTCTTCACTAGGATATTACCGAATTGTGATCAAACACTTTTGCGCGTGGACAGACTCCTATCCCAATCACAGATGAATATATTGTAATGCAGCAGTGTTTCCCAAAGTGGGTTAAGCGTACTTATTTTTTTAGGTGTGTGTGGGGGGGGGGGGGTACTTAGCGTTACGGAAATTCTAGAATAGGTCAAAAGTTAGGGAAACACTGTAATACAGGATCAGATTATTGAAATATCCGTAAAAAAAAAAAACGAGAAACATAAATCTAATGTCTGAACAACGATACCCACAAATTATGTGTCATTATGCAGAAGTTTAGAAGATTGTGAATTTTGGATTCATTGCCATAATGAACCTCGACAAATTAAAAAAAAACGACTAGAAATGAGAGGTCGTGGATATTTGCGGTTGTGTTTAGAAACATGAGCCGGACATAATTTAAAATACATTCATGAAACCTCATCACGTTTATACAAGTCCTTTTTTTTCAAACAAAAGTTATAATTTCAACAAACACTCCTTCCACACACACATTTTTTTTTTAACATTTGTCATTTATATACTGTTCATTTATGTGTCTTTCTTCACTAAGGGGTCAGTGGGCAGGTTTTGCATATAAAAAGGTCCCCTGGTCAAAAAAAAAAGTTTGAGAGCCTCTGATTACGATACAATGATGAAATTGTTTGAGAAGCTTCTTTTTATTTTCAAACAAGTAAAACTTTCTCCTAAATATTTATCTAATTATTTGTTTACAATTCAGTGTTTCCCAAACTGTGTTCCACGGAACACTAGGGTTCCTCGAGGCCTGAGTAAGTGTTCCACGAACTACTCGATTAATTACCTAGTCGTCCACCACGTGAATTGATCTCTCTAAAACATTAAGCAAAGTGTTCCGCTAAATACTCAGAATGTGCAAAGTGTTCCGCTAAATACTCAGAATGTGCAAAGTGTTCCGCTAAATACTCAGAATGTGCGAAGTTTTCCGCTAAATACTCAGAATGTGCGAAGTGTTCCGCTAAATACTCAGAATGTGTGAAGTTTTCCGCTAAATACTCAGAATGTGCGAAGTGTTCCGCTAAATACTCAGAATGTGCGGTGTTCCGCTAAATACTCAGAATGTGCGAAGTGTTCCGCTAAATAATCAGAATGTGCGAAGTGTTCCGCTAAATACTTAGAATGTGCAAAGTGTTCCGCTAAATACTCAGAATGTGCAAAGTGTTCAGCTAAATACTCAGAATGTGTGAAGTTTTCCGCTAAATACTCAGAATGTGCGAAGTGTTCCGCTAAATACTCAGAATGTGTGAAGTGTTCCGCTAAATACTCAGAATGTGCGAAGTGTTCCGCTAAATACCTAGAATGTGCGAAGTGTTCGGCTAAATACTCAGAATGTGCAAAGTGTTCCGCTAAATACTCAGAATGTGCGAAGTGTTCCGCTAAATACTCAGAATGTGCGAAGTGTTCCGCTAAATACTCAGAATGTGCGGTGTTCCGCTAAATACTCAGAATGTGCGAAGTGTTCCGCTAAATAATCAGAATGTGCGAAGTGTTCCGCTAAATACTCAGAATGTGCGAAGTGTTCCGTTAAGGGAAACGTTTGGGAACCACTGGCTTATATAATTAAAATAAAAACGACAGAACTCACAAGTGTTGAGGAGAGCATTTTGATGGAGGTGTCCCAGCACGACCCACGATATACTGAGAAAACGGATACCATGGATGACAGTCAAGGAGTCACTGGTCTGTGAGGTGTCGAGAATTTTAGAACCGTTCCTGAACACCGAGAAGGACAGTAAAATTTGTCCCAAGTAGTCTGAAACATACAAGATGTGTGCAGTTCGTACACTAGCCAAGGTGAAACTGTTACAATGTTCTTCATTTTAATAATTTTCAGTACCTACTAAGTAACTATAAGCTGAGGAGCTCTTCATGGGGAGAAATGTAAAACATAAGTAGGTCAAAATTTGGAAGCTCTAGTGGTAACCTTTATGAAGGCCATTAGGGACTACCTTACTCATAATAGCTAAAAAATACAATAGATTTGAAAAAAAAAAAAAAGAATACATTCACCCCCATTCCCCTCCTCCCATGTATACATTTATTAAGAGTATATACAATTCTAGCTGGTGATACAGATCCAGACATGACAACATTTAAAAAAAAAAAACAGTAGTCTAGGCTAGAATTTATAAATATTAACAAAATTTAATTTTAGAACATTAATATTTTGAAAAAATTATAACGGTTCAACCAGAGTTATCCTTGTGTATCCAGTTAGCTAGTAATTATTTTTCTAAATTTCTAGAAAAATCGTTAGAGACGTTTTATTATTATTATTATTTTTTTATTTTTTTTTTTGCTGTTTTTTTGTTTGTTCCCGTGAAGCATTTGTAAGCTGATAAGATGAAGGGTAAGAAGGTAGGAAAAAAAAAGCAAGGAGGGGAATGATTTATATGAAGTTAAAATGTCGCACTATTAGATCCAATTCGATCCGATCTGATTAGATTCGATCCTATGTCATCCGATTTCAAGCTAAAAATTTGTATACACCGAATTGATAGAAGTCTCGCTAATAACGCCAGCGTCCTGGCTCCGAGCCTCATACTAAGGGACAGAAGACCGTGTATCATGAGGAATTATTTCATATTTCTGTTTAGTGACCGCCAAGATTTGTGATAAACAGGCCACTCTAAGGACTGGCTCACTATGGAACTGAGTAGGGTGCTTTTTTTTTCCGTGGGGGAGGAGGCGTTGATTTAACAGATCTTTGTTCAATTCCTACTCCGATACGGTTGCATTGAAAGCATTTATTCCCAGATTTCCGGAGTAAAGGAGTAATTCGCGGGGCGATCTTTTTCTTTCCATTAATCTCCTAGTCACTTCTACTAACAGACGTTTTAAACGAGGATCCTACTCCCAAGAGCTTACCTCTAAAAGACATCGTTGGCTCTGCTTGATTTGCAAAAGCTTTTTCTCCCTTGAGTGACAAATGTACACCTCCCTTACCCTTGACCTCACCAATGATAGGCGTTTTCTCTGTGTACTGACTGTCACACACGAACTGACCATTCGAATGAGTCTTTTTGAATGGTCTTTCAGATATGTCTGTCTCGAAAATCTTGGCCTCGTTTTTGGTCTTGTGATGTCCACTCTGAGAGGGAAACATTTTCTCGGTATCGGACTGAATGAGCTCTTCCCTTTGGTGATTGGTTGTCCACTTCGGTCGCCCAATGACAAGAAGATCAAACAAGCTTCCGCTGACCATTAGAGTTAAAATGACCGAAAGGATGACACTAAGGAAAATGTAAAAAAAAAATCAATAAATATGATAATGGCAATTTATTCGATCACGAAGATTAAGGAGGCTTGCTGTGATTCACATGACTATGCAGACCTAGTTTCGACCTGCATATTTTGCCACATCTCATGCAGACAAAGCCGTCTATTTAAGTTTCTGTCTTTGTGCGCCTGTCTTCAATAATGGCTTTTCTTTGAATCGCAAAAGTTTGTCCTGGTGCCTTTGTGAGAGCGCTCCAACTGTCTCTTTCAGGCTCCTTCTGCTGTCAGCTACTTTCCTATATGCCAATGAGGGCGAAATGGCGCCTGAGTTGATCTTTATAGCGCTCACGGGAGGCACCGCTAATAGGCCGACCTCCTTTAACTCGCCAAAGTAGATCGCCTTTGGCATGCGATCGTCTTCCATGCGAGATAAGTGTCCTACTCATACAGGCCTAATAATGGAATCATAAATATAAGGGTCTGCATAGCTACGTAAGGTCACTCTGCAATTTTCCTTATTCCTCGGGCTCAAAGACATTCGACTTTTATTATTACTGGTCGAATAAATACTTGGAAATATTTTATTTTTTAAATCTCTATTTCTGATGCTAAAACATTTGAGAATCAACAATCAATTTCGTCTCTGCTTTAAAGTACTTGAAAGAAAAATACGATAGAAACTTAAACATGCGTAGGAAAACAAGAGCAATATTAAAACTGTTAATATTTTTAAGAAGACAATACCTCCACTATACAACTTAAAATAAAATTATTATATATATAAGAAATTATAAATAAATTTTAGCTCAAGCTGGGTATCGAAATCGTTGTTTGGAACCGCCAGCTTGGTGAACCTACGACTCTATGCATTAGACCAGAGCTACTTTGTATAATTGTCATTGTTTTATTATTTATAGGCACTATAAAGGCATCTAGAAATAAATCTAGACTGCTGATTTAAAGCTCTTAAGGTTTAGATATAGATCTACTTCTAAAGAGAAAAACTCGTGGCAACGTCACAGTACTTGACGTCAGACCTGTGATGTCAAAACGAGCTATGGGTCTCCTCTAACCACAGGCTGTTACATCACAGTTCTGTGTTCAGGCCTACTTTTAACGATTGGTCTCGGTTTGACCCAACATCTACAGAGATGTCTGCAAGCGAGACATGAGAATCACGGGCATCGATCAAAGTATGTGGGAGGAGATAGCCCAAGACCAGACAGCATGGAAACGGGGCTGCGTCAGCCAAGAGAAAGAAAAAGAAAGCTGCCCTGTCAGCTAGCCCGTGGACAGATGCATATACAAGAACGAACTGTTGCAAACTCTGCTGCTCCAGAATTGGCTTGATCAGACAAACCAGATTCTGCCTCATCTCAAGACGTAACCAAAGCCAGTGAGGGACATCCCGAGTCTGATACTCACATTGAGGCATATGTCGCTCCAGTGAATTCTCTTTTGTCTGTACGGCATTCCGTCGGCTCTGCTACAAAAATTGAGGAGAGATTGAACATAGTCAAACCTGTAAATAATGTCAAAAAGCATGAACTATATTATATTATAACATCGTATACATCTTTATGCAGGTCAAATATTATTGAAGAATTTCACATACAATAGGGTTTGTTGCTGAACATCAAAATTATATATATGTGTCAGACGCGAATAGCCCAATTTTAAGTAAAAGAAATTACAAAAGTCATTTCTCTATAGAAGAAGTTACGAAGGCTATATAAAATACAACCACAGACCTATATATACTACAATAAATATAGGTTTTTGATTGCTAGTTACGATTTATTTAGGTAGATGATGTTTTACTATTACATACCAAGTATTAGAGTTTAGAAAAACCCAGGTTTGTTTCTTGTGCAACGCTATTAGCTAACACCTCATATCATCTCTCCATTAGTATATTTAAATCTATAATCTAATTCTAGTCTAGATCTATATATAAAAATCGAATAGATCTAGTAATAGTATAGATTCTATCTTGAGACTAGATTGCCGAGTCTAGCCTATGCTATGCCTATAGTCAGTTTTTATTAGAAAAATGTCTAGATATTAATAAAGACTAACGTTTTTTAATTATTAGATTATTAGATATAGACATAAGTCATAGATCGAACAATACTGTAATACGTTTACTATACTCTATACTTAATCTACTAAACTAGACATCTATCTAGACTGATCTAGTCAATCTAAATCTATACAATATTCATTATAATACTTCTACTTATAATGACTTATTTAATAAGTTAGTAGGCCTACTTAGACTTTTATATATAGACTATTATAGTTTATTAATAGATTTACTTTTCAATGCCTAGACCTAATAATAAAATTGCGAATGATGTCTATAATGACTGATTATTATTTTTTTATATAATAATAGGCCTACTAAATCTAGATCTAGACTCTACTTAAATCTAGTCTAAAATAATGACTGTCTAAGACTCTAGATGATTGAGAAGTTCACATAGAGGTGTTTTTAATAATACGGCATGTCGGCTGAAAGTATATAAAGTAAAAATAAAAAAGAGGCTCCGGTACTCAGTGATAGATTGCCTAACTTTCAACTAATAATAAATTAACAATTAACGTTGAATTACAAGAAAAGTAATCATTTTTCCCGACATTGAAAAAAGGTGCCGGTACCCCGTACCGGTGCGTACCGTCACAAAAATATATGTATATCTCAATCTTCTTTCATTTAATTTTTTGCGGGGTTATTATTATAGGGCCTAAGTATAAAAGCAGGATTTCGATCATTGGATAAACTTATTTTATAAGTACAAAGTTTTATGGAAGAGGCAATATATTAGTTGTTTAAAGTTTGTAACTTCTTAAATTCAGGCTAAAAATATCGAAGCCTACATTTTTACACTCATTTCTTAACAATTAGAAGAGATGGACTGACTCATAGTGTAGCTTGTGTACATCTGCAAAAACACAAATTTAGTTAGACTTTCAAAACTATTAAAAGAAAAACTTAGTGATTATTTTTACAGTATTAATCTATTATTATTCCTTTTTAGAATTAGGATATAAACAAAAATTTGCCATATGACTTTATCTAACAGAAAAAAAACAACTTACGTCTATTTATTCGGTTATTTATAGTTACCTAGTAATATAAAATATATTGAACTAACACGTACATTCATCATAATGCAGCCATGCGATTTTTCGTTTATAGACATAGCATTATTTAGGACCAATATTTTACAAAAGCTGCTTGGAGAAATCAGGTATACCCACTAGGAGAAAAAACGACTCCTTTACTCAAGAAAAATTTAAGAAACTAGAACAGACACAAAATAAACAGCGACATTCATAACAAAAAAATATTCAAAATTGATTAGAGTAACACCTTTTTAAGTAATCATTTAAAGTTTAAAATCACTACAATTTTTTCAACAATTATTTTGTGTATGAAATTGTGTAACGGAAAATGCCGGGTACATGAAATAAGCTAGTCCTAATAAAACAACACAGATCTTGGGTAAAATACTCATCAAATAAAGTACTGTAAATGTGTAGTTTCACGCGATAGTTTCAGGTCTTTTCTTTTTATAGCCTCTATCGGGTTATATCCCAAGTACCCGTATTTTTGTGCAGAATTATTTTCTCTATCAGGTACACTTAAAATTATAGCATAATAATATCAGTTTAATTTAAAAAGAGAACTGAAAAATACAAAGATATAAAGGGAAAAAAGCGACTTCCGGCCCAATACTTTTTAATCAAAGAAACGAAACGGACTAGTCCAACAAACCCTATTAGCAAGCTTTTTGGGGTATCCGCTTTTCGGAATACGACTTTTGGATAAGTAAAGTATTTTAAAAAGCCATATGATTATGTGTACTCTTTTTAGCACATTTTAGTACTTTTAGCACTGTTGAAACCAGTGGCGTTGCAAGGGAGTGGAGGTGGGGGAGAATTCGAAAATCCCCCCGACCCCACTTGAAGGGGGCCCCAAATGAGTTGTTTTTTTTTTACACTAAAAATTAAATATTACGCAAAATGCAAGGACCCCTAAAGAGATCAAACTCCTAATGACCAGTCTACGTAAATATGAACAAGTTGCAAACTCATAATGAGCTGTGTAAGGAAATATAAACTGAGACTGAGCTGAGATATTTGTCGAGGGTATTTAAACCAAGAAATTGAACAAATACATGTTACAGGTTTAGAATGTGATCTAAATTAAAACTAACAGCATTCTCTACCACGTACCTAGATCTACAATGTCTGTGATGTCACTTTCAGTACAGCTGTCTGGCATACAGGTGCCGATTTGTATTTTAGCTAGTTGGACGATGAATCCAGTCAGATTCTAATGTCATGGAAAAAAAATACAACTATCAATGTTTATAATTGCACCATGTGTAATATTTGAGACGAAGCAGAAGTGGAAGGAAATGAATAGAAAGCTGCTATAAAAGAAACTATAAAAAGTACATGGTTGAAAACATGGAAAAAGTAAAAAAAAAAGGTAACAAAAAATTTTGTTTTTTAAGACAATGCCTTCTTTATGAAACAATCTATTTACTTAACTCTTCAATGATTACATGCAGGAATACCGACGGACGTCCGTGTGTTTAAGATATAGGATGTCTAGACCACAGACCTATAAATATTATACCTAGACTGGACATGGAGGTCTAAAACACCAGACAAAGATGTCGCGAGAACTTCAAAAAAGCTGAAAATCCTAGATCGAAATAATTCAAGTCTGACTTAGTCTGTTGATTTTAATCATCTTATGATTTTAGATTGTACATTTAAAAAAAATCATTACCTAGATCTTACTAGATCTAGATTATGTATCGGGGTATCTTAAAATTGCAAATTAATAATTTTGAGACTAGAGTTTAAAAGAATTCTACTAGACGAGTGGAAAAAAAGACAGAGAGTCAAATAGAGAAGAGAGATATAAAAAAAATAAATCAAATCAATTTGAGAGAGAGAGAGAGAGAGAGAGAGAGAGAGAGAGAGAGAGAGAGAGAGAGATTGAGAATGTTAAACGAATGATTTGAAATAGACAGCAATTTGAAATCATAAGATTTGGTCATTAATGCTACAATCTACTAGATCTGTTATTTTTTCTTTCTGATAAATCATACTTCAATAATAACTACAGACAAAAATGTACCTTTATTGAAAGATTCACCACACAATAATTGCCACTGTATCCACTATTCACTTCACCAGGCAGAGGCGGCGCCTTGGCACTCCTGCACTGTTTATAGTTGCCCACAAATTTTATTCTACCCTTCAATAAGGATGGTCCAGGTTTACCAAAGGCGTCAAGAACTGAAACAGAAATAAAATTACATAGTGGGCTCTTAAGGAAAATTTAATTATGGAGACATGCATACATGCCTGAAATTTGTTTAGTGAAATTTCAAATAATTATTACAAATCAAAAAGGGGTGGATACAATTTTGTTTGTTTCTTCTAATATAAAAGGTGCTACAGAGTCTGTGTTGTCAGTTGAACACCTTTATCACTAAAAAAAAAAGACAGCGATTCTCTAAAAACTTCTGTGTAGATCTGATACAGTGGTGCTATACAAAAGCAACTAAGTCTTTTTAAAAGCTTTTACCAAAGGTCTCTGCGCTCCATCACTGCAAATAACGATGATAAATAAGATTTGATTATTTAAAACGTTTTGAGGGAACTAGTTTAGTACCATGCCAAGCCTCGGCCGTCACGCTACTGCACGAAAGTCGCAGCATAAAAAGTCCATTTTAAAAACTGTGCGTGATATTTACATACAAAGTGCAGTCTTAGCCTTTATAAACAAACATAAAAGTTTTCTTTTAGCAGCTAGTTGACCAGAAAAAAACAACAACTAATATTTATATTTGTTGTGAAATTTCTTGTACATTTTATAAATATATAAGACTTAGTGATACTGAAAATACACAAAAATTGTCCTTCTTTGTTAACATATTGTAACATTATCTCCCTTACATTTCTGTATTGTTTTAGAATTGGTGTATTTTTATGAAAAAATCGCTTGAATAATAAATTTTATAAACTAAACGGTTTGCTTTTAGAAAACAAAAAGTAGCCGTTGCACCTAAACTTTGCAAGCCGCATCGCTTAGTGAAATAATATTTTTCATTTCTCTTCTAATTTTTGAAATATGAGTTTGACAGACTTACACTAAAAAATCTCAATACTTACACTAAAGAAACTGAAAGTTTACGATTTAAAAAGCAACTGGTAACTTATGCGGAAATAAATGAAAAAAGGTTCACTAAAAAACTCAAAACTTTCACTAAAAAATCTCCAAACTTACATTGAAAAACCCAAGGGTTTTCTGTAACATTTTCTATCAAACGATGGAAGTCTGAAAAGCAATCCCTTTGGCTTGCACCAAGAAATTCTGTTTTGGAATGTCGAGGTTTAAAACCTAGCTTCAAAATGTCCGATTCACCCCACTCCTTTATACCGTTTTTGTCCATTGCCGTAAAACTAGAATCCTCGGTCAGGCGTATGTGAGTCGCCCCAGAGAATAAAGTCATCAGGATCTGCTGAAAATTTAGTTGTCCTTGACCTTCGAACAGAGTCATGATTTTTTTCACAATTTCCATTAATGGACTAAAGTTTGGTGAGTTCCAAGTATCGTCTGCTGAAGTAGTGGCTAGTGTGTTGAGCAAAAGTGAACATGTTAACAGTCTTGCAAACATCTTCAGAATTCTTAGCGCCATTTTAGAAGGTGAACAATTGTATGAAGTTCTAATTAAAGACGCAGAACTCTAAATTGGAAGGCGCATGTGGTTTCTTCTTCGGGCACTAGTTCAAGAAGTGTCATAACGTGTCCACCAATGAACAAAAAATTGTATAGGTTCGGCGTATTTCTTTTTTTCATCGATCTTTATATTCAAATGACCCTTTAGCTAACTTTATTCAAATTGCTACTGTTTATACATTCATAAATTATAATTTGACATGATATACAGAGCCACAGAGGGGGAGTAACATGGGAAGCAAAAATCGATCAACCGATTTTGAATTTCAATTTTATTTCAAAGAGAGGTAATTTCTCTGCTACTCTACACTTAGAAATGGTTACTGATAAATAGTTACACCCGCATCTTTCATAAAGGTTTAAATTAAAACTTTACATTCTATGAATAATATTCCCGGGCATGCTACCCTGCCTCATAGTTGCGCCCGGGTGGAAACGATCGTAGGAAGAAACGATTAGGCTAAAGGGTAGCAAAACAAGACTCCCGTGGGGGTGCCTAAGGGGGTGCGAGAGCATCATCATCGCACTGCGCGGAGTTGAAAAAAAGCTCCCACAACCTTGTCACAATCCAGGTGCCGTTCCTCAAGGGGCCATTACACAAATGGCGTGTCCTGCACGGTTAGCCTGGTATAGAAAAGGAAAATGGCAGGGGTCCCGGTGCACGCGGTCTCTGGCCGCGAGTCTGACACCCCGTCAGACAGAACAGTTTACACTGTTCTCATTCAGGCCGGTGAAAGGAAGCTCTTGTTCACTTTTGCTGGCTTAGAGTTCCAGAGCCGAAGGCTCAACTCTACCTGACAGTTTCAAGAAGAAGAAGAAACAATAATGTCATTTATTCTTTAAAAAACTCTTAACATAACTCTCATTTGAATTGTTTTCTGAATAACTCCAACGTAGAGAGAGAGAGAGAGAGAGAGAGAGAGAGAGAGAAAGAGACAGGAAAAGAGATTGTGAACAACCAAAACTCTCCAATCCTTTTTGTTTAGAGTCTGAAATTGTAGACAAATGACACTTGAAAGCATTTATTTTTAGATTAGATCTCGTTCTCTCTCTGTCTTTCAGTTACTGTTGTTTAATAATTGCACTTGTCATTAAAGTGAAAAAACTGGCCGATCCATGATTAGATTGCTTCTGTCTTACTCTATTTAGATCTACATACACCAATTACATATCACCTCACGCCTCCTCACCTCTACCTCCTCAGCTTGAAAAGTCTGAAGCCTCCCTGCACGGCTGCTGTAATCATTTTGATTGCTTTATACATGATGACAAAAACCAGAAGACGTAATAAGAGTCACAGTGAAATCATTATAGTGCGCAGTGTACATTTATCAATGTCATACAAAAACCAGGCTGCGGTCAATATTTACCAGTATGTATATTAATGTATATTAATGCACTCAATCAATATAGGATCAACTGTCTTCATATGTGTGTGCAACGAAAGATCGGATACATTTGCACTGCACTGATTACATTTAGATAAAGTAAAGGTCCCCTTTCAGACCTTTTGGTCTATAGGTCAGATGATATAAAGGTCATCCGTTTCTGTGGCCTACGGTTAACGAGGGTGTCATGTGGCCAGCGCAACGACAAACCGCCTTAACTCTTTCACAACTAACGTCACCCATATTAGATCTGGGTGGACACAGAGGCGCCCAAAGATCCCGAAATTGAAAATCACAGTCTTCACCAGGATTTGAACCCGGGACACCCGGTTCGGAAGCCAAGCGCCTTACCACTCAGCCACCGCACCTCCCCATTTAGATATACTTAGACACAATTTCTTTTTTGCTTTTAAATTAATTGATTTCTTAGTTAACTTTTACCTCAAACAACTGGCTATCCATTATTGTTGTATATAGAAAATAATCATAAAGTTAAAATCTATTTAGATCTAGTATGCATATAAGTTGGACATAATGTAAAGCAACAATTAATAAGTAGTTTGTCATATTATCGCGTGAACTGCAGTGCTGCACTATGGCTACAGAACACTTAACTAAAGAATTATTTTTTTTTACGGAAATGTTTTTTCCTTGAGGATTTGAATAAGAGATTGACCATTTACAAAACAATTAGATCAATTAGATATTCAATATAAGACATCAGTTAGGCCAGGTTCACATCTATCTTCACATTCACTTTCACCTATCCTTTGGTCTGCTGGACCGCAGGGTTAGGGTTAGGGCACCACACAAGATCTATCAACCTTCTTTCTCCATTCTTCTCTGTCATTTGCCTTTGATAGAATTTCATTTTGATGATCTTTCAGAAAATATTGTTACTATCTTCTCTATCAGGCCTTCTGTAAACACTGCCCAACGCAATACAGCACATCTAACATAAGAACTTGACAACAAGATCTTCAATAAACAATGTTGCGGTTTAATTACAAATACATCGACAGCCAATTCAACACAATTGGCTACATCAAATTCAAATGCTTTCTTGTACTTAACAGAACTGCCTAACTAAACATTACTAGTCTCTCTAGCTCGTACAGCTACATTCTCGAGGACTCAAAGGTACCACACAGTCCTTACTGCTTTGCTGTTCTGGACTCAACTGTCCTTTCTTACACACTGTCTCTCGACCGTGATGGCTTTCGGTCACATGACCATAATACTGGTCATATTTGCGTGAACTAGCAGTACTGTTCCTTGTCTCTCGACAGCCGTTTACCCTTTCACCTGTGTGATTGGCCTGAGTCGTATGTATCAGTAGGCCGCACACACATTAACCCACATTCAGTCCGCCACTGGAGTTACAACAATAATGAAACCTGCCTTATTACCTGCTTGGATTTTAGGTTTGTGTTTCCACACAAACTGTCTTTGTAACCTTGTTTTTTTAATAGTTTTTTAAAAACCTTTTTCTTGTTTATATAATGTTTTCTACAAATAATCTACACATCTGCCTAATAGACCACAAAGTCTGAAAGGGGAACTTTACAAAATATTTTGTCATCGAATTTATTAAAAACCAATTTTAAAGATGTTTTGTTTTCCAATGCACAATTTGGAGTACACTACAAATAATCCAACCATGGTCGCTGATAAAGGACAGTTACTCAAACATTCGTCAGACACAACTATAAACGATGTGGCCACGGGTAGTTGGCTGGAATGTAAACATAATATTGAAGTAATTGTATACACAGTAATACGAACCTTTCAAGTGAAGTCAATTTCCTTTTTACAATACTATTCAATTCACTCCTTCATGGAGGGTAGCGGACAAATGATCTCACAAATGGCTCTAACCATTTTCCTAGAAATGTAACAGTTTGTGTGCCGATGATTATTGTAATGTCTTCAACCAATGCAAGCACATATAAATATGGAGAAAAATCTTTTCAGAGGTTTACATCAAATCAATGTAAGTACGTTTTAGAATGTAATTCAAAATTTCACAAATTAATGTGTTGAATATTGCTACTAATAAGACAGACAGATTATAACCAATTATATATAAACAATATCTTATGAGTTTTTTTTTTTTATTTTTTAATTTTATTCTCAAGGTGCACATATTAGTGAAAATTTTAAATAAGTTATTTCCCCCCCCCCCCTACACACTTTCTAGAATAAATTTGAAACGTTGGACCATTTTTCATTCTTTCTAACAAAACAAGAATCAATTTAAAAAAATATATATAATATTTTAATTAAGTAAAAGTAATTAATTAATTATAATGAATATAAAATGGGACATATATCTTACAGTATAGCAATATATTACTCTAAAAGTGAAGTTGTTTTTTAACACTATTTTTTTTTACAAAGCTTTTATGTACTCTGTGTGTCTGTCTTGTTAAAAGTTTGTACACGTTATTTCTCCGACACCTAGTCACTGACCAAGCTGAAATTTCGCACAATTATTTCTTTTACCTGGCAACACAAGAATCAATTTTAAAAAATAACAAATTAGTTAATGGTGATATTTTACTTTGTTTAGTATTTCTAACAAGGGAATGAAATAGTACTTGACTGAAGTGGTCATATAAGCTGAATTAATCCCCTTTATATTATGCTTCCGTCTCAAGCTTAGTGAACACAAACATGAAATAGAAACACTAGATAACTCTACAATCTTCCATGTTCATAGATTCTACGCTAGTAGAGTGGTTACCGTGTTGGTTTGAGAAGCATGAGAAAGATTTAGCCCACAAGTTCGAATTCAGGTCGTTCTCTTTTTGTTTTTTAAATTTATTTTTATAAACGCTTTTTTTAAACTGTTAGTCTAGACTTATTACAGATTTATTTACATGACTGATCCAAACTAATTGATACAAGTACGCTTAATATAAGCTTTGTCTTTTTTTAAAAGTATTTTTTATGTTTTTTATATATTTTGCTTGTTACAAAGTTTATATCAACTCACTCTGTCTGTCTGGTAAAAGTTTGTACACGTTATTTCTCCTACACCCCATCTCGGGTCAAGCTGAAATTTGGCACAATTATTTCTTTTACCTGACAACACAAGAATCAATAAAAAAAAAGGTAACAAATTAGATAATTAAATCTTGTTTGTTATCCAATAAGGGAAAGAAATTGTACTTTACTGATGATGTGATCGTATAAGCTGAATTAGTCCCCTTTATAGGTCGTCGTCGAAGACTATATCTAGGTCTAGAGCCAACATGGCGTAGTCAGTAATTATGCCGTAACTGAGTAAATTTAAAGTTGCTTCAATTTTATTGAAGTTTATTAGCATTGTTTTTTTTTTTTTTGTTTTGTTTTTTTTACGTAAATCTAATACATCTACATTCTAGACCTAGAAGTAGATCTAGACTAGATCTTAAAAGTAGCAGATCAGAACTTTAGATCTAGTGTTAGATCTAGATGTCCATATAATGAACATACCAATAAATCAGCGCACAGATATGCAGGACGAATCAGGCATATTTTTTTTTTGCAGCTCACGCTGTCACGGGCTCGATACCAGAATTTACCAAACATTTTTGTTTATTATTATTATTTTATTATATTTGAAGTTTAATAATAGAGATATTGTCTTTAAAATTATTTTTTTTTTAAATGTGTTTCTTGTTTCTAAACAAAAACTAATATCAAATATATAATAAACAGTAAGGGTTGAACAGATTTTAACAAAAATGATCACATCATTCTAAAAGACAATGTCAGTGGATTTCAATTCTTGCAAATCTGCATAGATCAAAGGAGAAAGATACAATCTTGTTAAAAATTACGAAATATTTTCAAACCACAATTTTGACTATAACCTGTACGAGAGAAGTAGCACTGGTGCTTCATCGATCTTCTGTTACTCACCCACATTCACCCACACTCACAAAAAAAGGGGGGTATAGGCTAAAACAAGAAAGCATGCATTAGAAAAGTTTATATAAGGAATTTTCTTCTTGAATGAAAACGTTTAATGTGTCCATGACCGTTGACATGTTGACCCCAGTGACGGCCCCAGTCACGTGATGACATCCAATTCTAACTTATTTCATCGCACATCCCTTGCAACCTTTCGACTATTTCTGAGCCAAACTTTGTCCAACGCAATCACTGGCGACTCTAGAGCCAGCATGAGCAGAAAAGACACCATGTAGATGATCACCATGAGGCCCAGGTACGTTATGGTCTGAAGGAACAAAATCAAGGAAATAATAATCATTTCACCATGACAACTTAAACAAAAATATTGTGAACACTGTATAAATATTAATCATGAAATTTCTATATTAGTTCTTTCAAGATTGGTTTTACGGGTTTAGTTAGGGGATGATATTGTTATAACTGCAATGCGCACCGCCATCCAGGCTAGTGCTAGAAGCTGCGCACTGTGATAGACTAGACCTAAAAGGATGTCAACATTAGAAAGAGAACGATTTCCGCCCAAGGAGAGAGCCAATATGGAGAGACTGTGCTACGAGAAGATGTTGTTTTGTGTACCTGTGATGTCCTGTAAATAAACATCTATGTCTCGTTGAGTTTCCTCACTTAAGTTATTACAATATGATGAATCGGGTTCCCCAACTCAACAGGCTAATGTTTTAATTAAAGAACAACAGCAAACCAAGTTGCACAATAACCGAACTGTCAATAGGTGGTCAACGATCGTTGGACAAATAACAATATTAAATACTAAATACAAATAGTTAATATTCAGAGTATATACTAATATCGTGAATGATAAGCCAATGCATTGGTTATTTTACGAAGTAACACCCCCTCCCTACGCACGCGCACTCAAATTTCGGTCCAATAACTTCAACTAATAAATCAAGGCTCGACCTGTTCATGACCTGGGTCAGTCACGGCTCCAACAGCGCGTTCAAAACCAGACACTACATCGTAGCCCCAAGCCTAACACCCTGAAACAAAGAATAAACTTGGATCTAGCGATGCTGCTAAATCTAAAACCTTCGTGAATGACTCGCAAACCGAAATATCAAAAATGGATTGATACATCTATGTACTTACGTACCGTTAAAACGAGGAAACTGAAAACTGCTAGGTCGAAAAAAACTACAGACAGAACGCCTTCTCCGCTAAAGAAAACTGCAAGAAGCCTAGAACTAATGCGTAACGTAAAACACACAACAGGACAGACAAATGAAAACACACAATAGTCTTGACAACAAAACACGCCCAATGCAAACTAGTACATACACCTTAAAACACGATGTTTAGACAAGAAAGAAAACTTGAGGCGCACTTCAGAACTACTTTATTGTGAGGTGGCACATCGGTAAAGCGTTTTGCTTCCGAACCGGGGTCCCTGGTTCGAATCCTGGGACTTTTAATTTCGGGATCTTTGGGAGCTTCTGAGTCCACCCAACTTTAATGGCTACCTGACATTAGTTGGGGGAAAGTAAAGGCGGTTGGCCGTTGTGCTGGCCACATGACACCCTCGTTAACCGTGGAACAGCACGTTCTGTATAGCCTGCTCCCATTATGTTCGCTATAGTTTACTTACATTCTATATCTATATCTATTAGGTTATTTACATTCTGTTCGCTATAGTTTACTTACATTATGTACGTCGTTCGAGGCGTACAGTGCTTCCTGATTGTGTAAGTAAATCATTATAACAGACGGGTGAACCAGGTAGGCCATAAACGTCAGACGACTGAGCACAACAAAAGGTTTCCATGACAACAACGCAGTGACTGGACCTGCACAGAAAACAATAGACTGGGTTAAAGGGTTAATCTATGTTTACAATTATAATCAAGTCATCGGAATACACTACATTGAGTGACATACTACGCAGCAATAAAATACCTAGGGTCAAAACATGTTGAGATTAAGGATTACTACAAGAGATCAAAACCAGCTTAAGCTTGAAATCCGTTGCCATGCTGGAAAATGTGGGAGACCAACATCCACTTCCGAGTAAACATTAAAACTGCATTCTTCGCTAATGGTTTCAGGGCACGGTAAACAAATTGCCCAGTGTTGAAAGCCGAAGAGTTTCAGTTCTGTTTAACTAAACGGCTAAACGATTTGTCGCCTTCGTCACGCTTGCTTGGAAGTATATTGCCCTAGTGTCGAAAACAAGTTGAGCAACAGTGACTTTCAACTGAACAATGTTGTTTTAAGATTTATTTATTTTTCAAATAGTTTTACTGTTAGCTAATCCACTAGGTCGGCTTGGATTTTGGGAACGGGGGCGGGGAGAAAGTGCCAAGGACCACGCATTTGCCCTTTCGTGTAATAAGGGCAGGTTTTGCTCGTCCCGACTTCAAGCTTCCGGAACATATGTTGTCTCAATCTGTTGTGTCCATTTCTTAGTCGAAAAATGATGCGTTGGTCATGTCGAGATAGCTTCTAATAGGCGTCTTGTCATTGTGAAAACTAATGAAATAGCAGAGTTTAAGTCTCTTACTGCCCGGGCATGTTTCCCTGCCTCATAGTGGCGCCCGGGTGGAAACGATCTTAGGAGGAAACGATTAGGCTAAAGGGTAGCGAAACAAGACTCCCGTGAGGGGTGCCTAAGGAGAGCATCCTTATGTCACTGCGCGAAGCTGTAAAAAAGCTCCCACAACCTTGTCACAATCCAGGCGCTGTTCCTCAAGAGGCCGTTACATAATAAATGGCGTGTCCCGCACGGTTTATCCTGGTATAGAAAAGAAAAATGGCGGGGGTCTTAGTAGATCTATACGCGGCCTCTTGCGGCGAGTCTGACCCACCCGCCAGACAAAACAGTGTGCACTTTTTTCATTCAGGCCGGTGAGGGAGTTTTTGTTCACTTTTGCTGGCCCAGAGTTCCAAGAGCCGAAGGCTCAACTCTACCTGACAGTTTAAGAAGAAGAAGAAGTCTTTTATTGACATGCACTACAAGATTGACACATGCATACGTGCAGCTCTTAATTATCTTTATTTTTTGTAATGGACCTCATTCACCAATCGTAAACAAACAAGATTTAGCACGTGGTGCTCTATATCTTCTATATAATTTACGATCTCATGTTTAATTCATGATGGTTGTCACGTGACATTTTGTTTCGTTGTTTTATCAATAAGATCTCGTGACTAAATGTTGTTTGTTTACGATTGGTGAATGAGGTCCATTTATAAGAGAATATTTCCGTACTTTAACATTTGTCGTACAAACATCTGACGAATTTAGTACAATCCAAGTACAACCCCTGCTAGGACCGACACTGTAATTATTTACTAAGTGTTTAAATAACAGGGGCAAAAAAAGAAAGACGTGCCAGATATTTGACTTAACACCCTGCCCTAAACCGAACCGTAACTGTACTTAAGTAAAACATTGCACTTACCTCCGTAACCTGAGGAGCAAGCGATGATAACCCAGGACACACAAGCTCCCCACACGGACCTCGCCACTGCGTTGTACAAGGCGGCGACGCCTACGCTGCTTTTATTCTCAGCGGTGATGTCGCCATGGATACCGTAAACAATGGACAAAGAAATGGCCGCACTGAACACCCAGCCGCTGATTACAGTGATCTATATAAAAACCAAGTAATAATGGGTTCATTAATACCATTTTTTTCCTAAATCAAGACTTACTTAGACTTAGGTCCTCCCGCGCCGTTCGGCGCATTGAGCGAGTCAAAGCTTGAAAAGTTGGACAAGTTCAC
This sequence comes from Biomphalaria glabrata, assembly GCF_947242115.1. Taxonomy (NCBI): domain Eukaryota; kingdom Metazoa; phylum Mollusca; class Gastropoda; family Planorbidae; genus Biomphalaria; species Biomphalaria glabrata. Next base: position 37,864,328 of record NC_074719.1, on the reverse strand, counting down.
ATACCTTGGCAGCATCATAACAAATGATGGGAGTGCCTACCATGATGTAGCGGGCCGAATAGCGTGCCATTTTAACAAATGGAGGAGATCTACATATCAATCTAGATTTTACCTGGGGGGGGGGGTATTCATTCTACAAATCTAGGGGTTAAAGGACACATGAATGCATATTGAAGGACAAAAAGGAGGACGTAAGAAAGACTTAGGACAGACAAAGGAAAAGGTCAAAGTAAGCTTTAAAAGTGGACTATGTATTTGATGATTTTGCACTAAACTAATGCCTGTTAAATACATTGAGTAAATTCATTTGCAGGAGTTAGCTTAACAATCTAGTCCAGTGTTTCCCAAAGTGGTCTATATAGACCCCCAGGGGTCTACGAAGACTTCCAAGGGGTCTACGAAAGTGAAAAAATAAATTAGGGGTCTATCAGATGTCCATGGGGGTCTATGATAATTGATTTTATTTAATAAGTTTGTGACTTATATTTTATATTCCCATTTTCAAGGCGTTGGTGATTTCAGTAATACATATTAATTATTGGTTTAAATTTGAATCTTATCAATTAAAAAATAGATCTCTCTAACTTACAATGTAGCTTTAAATTACTTTTTCACTCTTTGACTCACTGCAGTTACAAATTACTTTTCAAAACATTGGAGTTGATGAATTTGCAAAAAATGCAATATATTTTAAACAGGTGGTCTACTGAGAACCAGAAAACATTGGCAAGGGGTCTACAAGACAAAAAAGTTTTGGAACCACTGATCTAGTCTAAAAAAACAACAACAAAAATGTTTATTATGCCACGCAGTAGATCTAGCAGTTATTTACCTTGTTCATCTGCACGTTTCCCTTACGCACGGACAGAAGATAGCCCGCCATAATGCCAATGATGTAAGGTCCTATACGACAGTAAGGTCTTATGTAATACTGGCCAAACTGTCCTTTCACGTCATCGCTGTCCAGAATGTAAACAGAGTAGGATATATCTCATACTTCATCATCTCCTATACTTTCTATAGATTTCAATCCTTCTCCCCCCCCCCGCTCCATCCGCCCCTGAAAAATGAGGGGGGGGGAGGTTAAACAATGTTACTTTCAAAGAAAATCTAACATTCAATAGTTATAGAGAGCAAACTAATCTCTCTATAAGTTGTATACAAGATGTATTATAAAGTGAAGTAGATTTATACATTCGCTAAACCAGGAGTTTTCTGGAGGGGGGAGGGTAAAAAAGTTTTATTAATACACGATTTTTGGCAAACTTTCTTAAACTAGCTAGAAAACAGGGGCGTAGCTAGGATTTTCCCATCATTTGGGGGCCCGGGGAGCTCGACCTATACATTTTGCGTAATATTTAATATTTAATGTAAGAAACTCATTTGGGGCCCCCTCAAGTAGGGACCCGGGGGGATTTTAAAACTCTCACCCCTGGCTACGCCACTGCTAGAAAATGTAAAATTGAAACATGGTTCCTACTATCATCCATAGCCAAAAGATTATCAGTTGAATAGCTGAAATTTCACTAATCATGTCTATAACAGAACATTTTTCTTAATCCCAAGGTACTCTTTGCCGAGTCTGAGGGTATTAACCGAAGTTTGCTATTTTAATCAACATTATAAATTTAGTTAAAAAAAAACAAACTTGAAGTCCGGCATACACTCCAGGTATTCAACACTTACGCGGACTTAACATCCAGTCTTATGAAGGTAGGGCTCCAGTTATTATCCATGGACAATATTCCTGTCAGAATCCAATGCGACGATAAGAACATTGCACAGCTGACTAAACCAGTACAGACGTTACTAGAATAGACACAAAATATATTTTAAAAGCAACAATTAAATCCCCATGGTACTAGATTTACTTATCCACTTAAACACATAAACTAGTGACTTTTTTATCTAAATAAATAATTAGTATTTTATAAGATAAGATAAGATAAAAAACAACAACAAAAGATTTCAAAGAGATTTGTGTTATCACACAAACTCAGAGGTTACCCTCCCCCCTTTTCAGATTTCGCCAATGGTAAAGGAATATTTAAGCCATGGTCTTGTTTTGATTTTCTAAAATAATAAAATGTTAAAGAATCATTTTTTCATTGAAATAAACTCGCCAGTCCCTCTTTTAAGGGTGTCAATGGTATTAAATGAGAAAAGCATTGAACATGACCATGTTACAGTTTTTGAAACTTTTCATAGCATAAGGCTAGTTTGTGTTTAGACATAATACATAAAGTTCCCCTTTCAGGCCAAGCGATCTAAAGGTCAGATAAAGATCATCTATTTCTGTGGCCTACGATTAACGAGCATATGGCCAGCACAATGACCAACTGCCTAGACATTACCCCAACTAAACCCATTAGAGCTGGGTAGACTCAGAGGCGCCCTAAAGATCTCAAAATTAAAAATCCCAGTCCTCAACAGGTTCGAACCCGTGACCCAATCGCCTTACCTGTCAGCCACCGCGCCTTCTAAACATAGTGTATACCTACTAGAAAAAAGGGATGAGCATCAAAGGAGACAGAATATAGAACTGTATATCGTTGGCTAGATACCAGGAGTGGCTAAAACACTAAAGAAAAGAAAAAAACATCTTCAAAATAAAATCAATCGAATAGCAAGCAAATAAGAAAAAAATAAAATAATTTAAATTATTGTAAACTTTATTTCTTTTACTTCATTTGATCAAGAGCTTAATTTAAATCTCTAATTGACAGCATGATTACATCTATCTAGTATTCTAGTCAGTGGGGTCGAGTGTAAATCTACTGAATAACAATAGCAACAACACATCTCTAATTAACAGGAGCAAATTCTAATCTCTAAGAAACAGGGCGGACTACAAATCTCTAATTACCAAGGCCGACTACAAATGTCTAATTGACAGCGCCAACTATAAATTTCTAATTACCAGGGCCGACTAATTGAGAGCACTGATCAAAAATCTCTAATTAACATGGACAATTAAATATCTCTAATTACCAGGAGTCACTATATTCCTTAATTAACAGAACCGACTAAGAATTTCTACAGAACCGACTACGAATTTCAAATTTTCAGGAGTCACTACAAATCTCTAATCAATAGGGTCGACTATAGATTAGCAACTATAAATCTCAAATTAACAGGAGCAACAATATATCTCTAATTAACAGGGCGGGACAACAAATCGTTAATTGACAGGAGTCACTATACATCTCTAATTAACAGGGCCGACTACAAATCTTTGATTGACAGGAGCAACCTACAAATCTCTATATATACACCCAAATTTGTCCACCTTTACGCATTTACCGGTTTGTCTGCCCCGACGAAATTGTTGATATATAACAAGTTGGTCCACCAGTTCGCTTCGCACTGACTCTTATCTTCCGGCACAAGTGTTGGCCACAAGGCGCCGGACCCCATAAATCTCTGCAGCCCTAGAACGAATAGCAGGGTTATCATGTAAGGTGGAGTTAACCTGAAAAGATTAAATTAAAAAAAAGCTTATCTAAGGGAAGCAACCGATAAATATTGTCATTTGTCTAACAATTGCGACCGCGATATCAGTACAGACTAGTGTAATTATCTAAATTTTCAAAACATGGTTACAAAGTGTTGATCGTACCTCCAAAAACGATGAAAATAAAATAATTTCCAGTTCATTTTGCAGCCTTGCTGAATCAGATTTGTCGTCACGTAGGCTACCAGCAGGCCACTGCAAACCAGAAAATAATAAATAAAACCATGACATAGTGAGTTTGTGTACGATACTCCATAAGAAGTCCACCGATCGATTTTTTTTTTAGCAAGAAATGAACATCAGGCCTCATACAACTATTCGACTTTTTTCAAACAAAATGCTAAAAAGTCGTTCTTTATTAAGAGAAATTAAATTCCTTTCATCTTCTGCGCCTGCCTTCAACGAGCAATTCTTTATAAATTTCTTGATTCATAATATAACAAACATATTACAATATTTATGCTTCATTACTAGGCAAGGTGGAAGGCGCGATGGCTGAGCGGCAAAGCGCTTGGCTTCCAAACCGGGGATCCCGGGTTTGAATCCTGCGAAGACTGGGATTTTTAATTTCGGGATCTCTGGGCGCCCAGCTCTAATGGGTATCTGACATAACTTGGGGAAAAGTAAAGGTGGTAGGCCGTTGTGCTGGCAAAATGACAACCTCGTTAACTATAGGCCACAAAAAAAAAAAAAGATGACCTTTACATCATCAGCCCAATAGACCATACGATTTGAAGGGGGAATTTTTTTTTTTTTACGAGGCAATGTTAACTCCTTCATATTTATAGAGAAATATGTCGTTTGTAGATTTAGGAGTGATGAGCATTTGAAAACAGTGTTATTCGTTGTATGCATTCTTTTTATGATATCAAATGAAGGTTTATGTAAAGCAGTATTTAGAATTCGTCAATGGTTAGTACAATTGTTTGCCTATAGTGTGAGGTTTTCTAAATTTTTTTTTATAAGTAAAGATATTTGTAAAACACTCCTAATCATGTTCTCTTTATGTTTAAGCGAAATATTTGGTCAACTGTGAATCTATTCTAAACTCTATCTTTAGAGTGCTCGAAAGTATTTCTGCCTATCTGGGTGTCATTGTCTCAAATGATCCTCCATTTAGGTTGGTTTCATGGCGTCATTACTTAAAACGTTTTTGGCATAAGTGGCACATGGGCGATAAAAGAAGGAATGGAGTCAATTTTAAATAATCAACACGAGAATGTCTACATCTCTTTTTAGATGCGATGTTGTTTACATTCGTTTCATTTAGACACAATTCAAAAGTAAAGTAACTTTTTACACCTTTCGCTCACCCCAGACAAAATTAAGATATTTAGAAACAAATGTTAACATTTCAAAATTTAACCAAAAAAAATCATTTGAATAATAGTTTTATAATAGTTTAATTTTGTTAATGGGAAATAAAATGTATTTTCTCGACCTGCTTAAATGAGAACCGCTATCATAGACCCCCATTTACATCTCATAGACCGCCAATTCATTATTTTACCCTCGTAGACCCCTTGGAAGTCAATGTAGACCGCTGAGGGTCTATATATAGATCACTTTGGGAACCACTGATATAAATATTAGGTTAATATAGTTACACGCATATATAAATGGAAATATAGAATCTATTACAAATTATTACAGCACACAACATTTAATTACATTATATCACAGTACATAACGTTACAAAGATACTTTACAGTAGACATATATACAGTCTTCAAGCTATTTCAAGAAAGGTCCTTTTACTATTTACCTGAGAGTAAAGAAAGTATCTACTGCCAAGAAAGCGTTTGTAACGATGTCAAAGGTCCAGCTGTTTACATGGCTGTAGGCTTCTTCAATCGAGTTTACTAAAAGCACACAATAAATTCCGTAAAAAAAGTATTACTGTAAATTTATTTTTATTCTGTGGTACTGCTTCGTTAAAGGGAAAGAGAATTCATTGTAGTCCCTTAAACATTGTCCACTAAGAAATTTTCTGATTATTCTTCTTTTTTTTTCTTCTTATTATTAAAATTCCTACTATTAACTTGCATTCTCTTCATGGGGGTGGAAACTGGGTGGAAGGATATTTTGAAAACTGCTCTAAAGTTTTTCCTAGATAATTTTACATTTTATATTTTTGGGGAAAAAATGACCAGTTAATTGAAGAAACAAACAAACTCTGGTTAGACCATTATATTTTTTTTCTTAGTATAATTATTTAAAAATTAAAATCTGGCATTTTATCTTTTCTAATGAACACAGCTTTATTCAGAATTACCGCACACTTGACTTTTTGTAATCAGTAATCAGTAAAGAGTAAATAATTAGAGGAACATGACCATCTTATGTACAAGTTCCCATCCACATGTCCTTGTTAAATGATTAGCAGGACTGTTAATATAGGAATTTAATTGTGCAAGGCTTACTTTACATAGTACCTGCACTAATGAAGCGTTGGAAGGAAACGACGACATGAAAATGATAGACCACCATCAGCTTTGTAAAAGTAGGAATTGATTTTAAAAAACTTTTATATTAATTGTTTAAATTATTATTATAATTATAATTATGATTCAGTCAAGTATATTGAGAATGAGTTCGGCCTGCACCTATACCCTAACTCATCATGTTCATTCTGGTGTGCTCCACTGCCAGAAGTGCAATCTGTTTCGTTCACTTTCATTTCTAGAAACAACAGGAAGCGTCCAAAGTGCTATAAATAGCCCGCTAAAAGTCACGTTTGGTTGCAATACAGCCTTTATACAAGCACTTTTCCAAAGGTATTGGAGACATTCATTTAAGACAGTAAAAACTAAAGGGAAAGACAACATGGGAGGACATTCCTATGTTTTAAGTTTGATATTAAATTAATTTCTAAAGATTTGTTATTGAAATTCAATTATAGTCTCTAGAACAGGGGTTCTCAACCTGTCGATTGACGATTTGTCAATGGTCGCCTAAGACCATCGAAAATATGGATTATATTTTGTTATTCTTCTATTGCTATGTATGTATGGTGTGTGTGTGTGTGTGGGGGTCGCGGCAGAGCGGGGGATATTTAAAAGGGGTCGCCGAGCTTAAAAGGTTGAGAACCGCTGCTCTAGAAGCAGTGTAGCTTATACTATTTTGTTTCTTTATTAGTTATATTTTTTTAATGAGTGGGGTGGGGACGTTTATTAAAACATTCAAAGTGCATTTCTGTTGTCATCGGAGTTTATATCTGACAGTTAAATGGTGTTAACCACACATTCTCAATGTCACACTGCCAATTTGAATAAAACTATTGACATGCCACTTTAAATACTAAATCTGGACAAAGACATGAACTTACAAATATTTGCCATTCCCAGGTTATAGATGTGCCCTAAGATAACCCACGACATACTCAGAAAGCGGATTCCATGAATGACACTCAGTGATCCAGGAGGCTGTGATGTGTTCAGAACTTTAGAACCGTTGGTGTACACTGAGAAGGCTAGTAACGTTTGCGCCAAGAGTCCTGTCATATGTACAAACAAAAAGTATCATAAGTGTGCTCATGTTTATATTACGTCATCAATTGTTGTGAATTTTTTGTGAGAAAGTACTTGAAGGAATGTGACGTAATAAAATTGGTAGCTTTCAATGTCTACATATTCCAACACGAAGTCTATGTTAATTAATTGTTATATTGAATTGTCTGGAGTAATTTGTTTATTCTCTGTGAAAACAGAACAATAAGCGATGAAAACGTGTAACTATAGAAATTCTTAATTAGTTGTAGGGGGAACACACTTTTAAATTAATTAGACAATGGCTATCTACTATAAATTTTTTATGTGCTATAAAGAGTATGTTTATGGACGAATCCACATTGTAGATGTAACGGTGTGTAGAGTAAAAATAATTCAACTGGGTTTTAGGTCAAGTGATGACGAGGATATTATGTGCATAGAACAGCTACCAACCACTTTTACTATTCCCAAATGTGGCAGGTACCATTAAGAAAAGCGTAAACTTTGAACGTTATCAGGTTGAAACTTAAAAATACAAACCCTAATCCCTTTGTTAGGTCTTGAACACGTATGACTTAACGACAGGTACTTAACGTAGTACTTAACGACAGGTACTTAACGTAGTACTTAACGACAGGTACTTAACGTAGTACTTAACGATAGGTACTTAACGTAGTACTTAACGACAGGTACTTAACGACAGGTACTTGCCCTTCTTAAAACCTAATTATAGAGAGTACAAGCGGAGAAGCAGATTCTAAACTTTATATTCTGTGCCCGAGAGGTCAACCACTTGGTAATCAAACCAGGAGTCTTGAGTTTCGAATTCCGATGAAGACATGGATTTTGAATTTCAGACTTTTTACGTCGCTTCCAAATCCACCCATATCTAATGGGTACCTTAGTTAAAGTAAAGGTGCTTGGCCGCAGTACTGTCCAATGGCACCCTCGTTAACTGTTGGCCCTAGAAACAGTTGACCTTTACATCATCTGCCCCCAGGGTCTGAAAGGAGCACTTTACCTTTTTTTTTCTAGCAGTAACAAGATAGTTATCATGGTTCTTAGCATTAAATATACCCTACCTTCAGCCACGATCCTAACGCTAATTCTTATATGAACTCTGATTTCTATGAACTATGTAAATGTCTATAATTAACTATAAATAACATAACACAAATTCACTCATTGAAATCAATATATTGTTGCAATTCTGCCGTGCACCTGTGCTTATGGACATGATCACGCTGTTGATAGAGTCTGGAGATCTGGACCAAGAAAAATGCCATTCTCCTGTGCAGCCAGAAAACCGAAGTAGGGACCCAGATCTTTACGGTGGAAAGGGTATCGGTCTGTATTAAGGTTTGGTAGGAAATTACTGGTGTAACTAAGACGGAGGATATTCCATATACCCGTCGCCTCAGCGTGGCCCTCCGGTGGAAACGTCCAGGGGTGGAACTGGATAGGCAAAGAACTAGTAGCGAACCAGGCCTTCTAGCAGGTCTCCCTGGGTGACCTTTTTTTTTTTTATCTCATTAGGGGTGGGGATGGAACAAGTAACCTGCAACCCAGTCCAAAAAGTCCGCCACGCCGTTCCACAAGGGGGTCGTCATCAGTACCAGGAGCCTGGATTGGCGACCTTCGCAAGGAATTGTGGCGGTTACAGTATAGGAATATGAGACAAGCTCCCCGCAGTTAGCATTGTTCTCGACCACTTATAGCGAGTGGTAGGAGAGCGGGGACGGTGCGCCCGGTCCGGCCCAGTCAACCGATATGGCCGTTTACCATTGGGAGCCCTCAGACAGGACAGGGGTGAAGAGCCCCATGCCCAGGCCTGGTGGTTGGATAAAAGCCTTTCTAACCATCAACGGGATAATGGCGCCTACGGCGCCGATTCCCTACTGGACTTCATCGAAGGTATAACTAAGGACTAGAATCTTTGTGTGAAGTCCCCGTGCAAGGACTAGAATCCTTGTGTGAAGTCCCCGAGCAAGGACCAGAATCCTTGTGTGAAGTCCCCGTGCAAGGACCAAAATCCTTGTGTGAAGTCCCTGTGCAAGGACCTGAGATGAACTCCTATTGAAAAATCAGAGCAGGAAGGACTAGTCCTCCCGTAGTGCTCTGGCAAGAAACTTAGCCGTCCGGCGTAGTGCCTCATAGCTACCATACAAGTCGAGTGACTGCACAGGCAAGTCCCCCCTTAGCTCGCGGAGCTGGGGACACTCGTACAAGACATGCGACACTGTTTCGACGCTTTCTCCACAGTGACGGCATCGGGAGTCAAAGTTAGTGCGGAACCGGGCAAAGTATGCCCCAATAGGACAGTGTTCCGTCCTGCACTGCGCAACTATTGACTGCTCTGACCTCCTCAGTCGCCACCATGGATCGTCGCGATCTGGGTGACGCATGCGCTGCCAGACACCACGTGCTCTGTCGGATTCCTCCCAGGACTTTAACCACTTCTCATGAATGAGTGCTCGTATTTGTGCCGTTGCTTGTAAGTACGTGCTTGGTGCTTCGAGGTGTGTGGCTGCCATTGCACCCTCCCTTGCGAGGGCGTCTGCCGTTTCATTGCCCTTCACGCCGCAATGTGAAGGCGCCCACTGCATATAAACGACAGCTCCAATAGCTCGGCGGATGTTATCTGCGGCGCCGATTGCCTCTTCTATTACGGGCGACCCTCCCCCGCCGCCACTCATAACTAGGAGACTGGAGCGAGAGTCAGTGACCAACACCACCGTAGTGGCGTTAGTCTCGCGTTCGAGCATTCGGGCCCTAATGGCCTCGAACGCCCTAGTTATCCCTGTAAGTTCGGCATCCATGGAGCATGCAGCGTAGCCGCATGGACCAGAGAGCCTATCTGGGTCAGTCCGGTCGGGGTAGACAATAAGGGCCCCATACCCCGATCTATCGGGGTCCCTCATTACCGACCCATCGGTATAACAAAATATGGCATCTGATGGGTAGGATTTTATAGTTATGGATGCCAAATTTTGGAGAATGGCAGGTGTTAATCGCCTCTTGGTGGCTCCCTCTTGCCCTAACAGGGACAGGTTTATTTGTGGGGCCGGCATTCTCCTCCACGGAGGGCACGTACTGATTCTTCTAATAGGAATTCTATCAGTGGAGAGTCCAGCTGTATTTGACAAATTGGCCGCTATGTGCAGGAACGATCGCATTTTAATGCGGTTCCTCTCTCTCCACTGTCGCACTAAAATTGAGGTAGGTAGCCTAGAGTCGCCCCTTTTATAGCGCTCGTAGGCCGTAAGTACTGCCCTCTCCCTCCTAAGATGTAAGGGTGCCACGTTTGTAAAGATTTCAGCAGCGTTTGTTGGGCTTGTCCTAAAGGTGCCACAAATGAACCGTAGAGCCTGTGCTTGTACCCGGTCGAGTGATTCGAGGGCAGTTTTACTAGCATATACTTGAACTGTATAGCTGTATTCGATTTGTGATCTGACTGCCCCTAGATACAATGTGCGTAGCATGTCAGCTTTAGCACCCCACTTTGTGCTGGCCAGCTTTCTTAATAACGCTAACTTCTCCGAGGCTTTTCGTTCAACTTCCTGGACGTGCTGGAGCATTGACAGTTTTCTATCCAGGGTCACCCCTAGATATTTTGGCGTATTTTCACGCTGGAGTCGCAGCCCACCGAGTTGAAGCTCGAATGGAGCCTTAAGGATGTCGATTCCTAGGCTGAACAGGGACCAGGTCGTTTTGGCAACGTTTATCTGAATCTGCCATTTGTCGCAATACGAGGAGATGGTATGGAGGTCTGCTTGAAGTGCCGCCTGAATTTGGTCGGCTTTCTTCCCGGTTGACCAGATGACAATATCGTCAGCATATAGCAGTTTTTTGGACCGTAGTGAGCTGGGCAAATCATTAAGAAAGGCTATGAAAAGTGTACAGGACAGGGCGGAGCCCTGAGGCAGGCCATTAAGTTGTTGTTTTGGCTTGCTAAGGGAGTGCTGGTATTTTGTACGTGTGCTCCTCCCTGACAGAAAGGATTGTATCCAATTGTATATTTTGCCCCGCACACCCATAGCTCTTAGCTTAAGATAGAGGCCTTGCTTCCACACACGATCGTAGGCCTGTTTTAGGTCTATGAACACCGCGTATGTGCTCTCGGACCTCTGGAACCCGTCGGCCACCTCCTGTGCGAATGTCGTGACCTGGTCGATCGGGCTCAAGCCTGCCCTAAAGCCGGCCTGTTCTGGCGCCAGGATACCGGCACTCTCAAAGCACCAAACTAGCCGCTCGTTAACCATTCGCTCAGCAACTTTGCCAAGGGTTGAGGTTAGTGAAATGGGTCTGTAGGACTCCACGTTAGTCGCGTCTTTTCCCTTTTTAAGGACTGGTACAATGACAGCACTCTTCCAGGCCCCGGGCAGTCTGGACTCTGCCCAGGTTCGATTCATAAACTCCAGGAGTTTATCTCTCGCAATGCCCCCAAGGTGTTTTACCATCTCGGGGGTAACCTTGTCTGGCCCCGGAGCTTTTCGATTTTTGCACTTAGCTATCGCTCTGTCCAGCTCAGCACGACAGAAGGGCGCGTTGCACGTTGCTTGGCTTTCCGGCTCATCCGGCTCCCTCTCGAGCCTCTTACGTTCTTTGTTGAGGGCTTTGGACATGGCAGACTTCTTTTCGGGCTTGCTGATTTTAGCAAAATGTCGATTCAACAAGCCGGCCATTTTGGTTACCGTCGAGACCGGCCCTCCGGGTGACAATAGAGGGGCAGCCGTTCGCGCTGTGTCTTTGGCCTCTAGGTTTCGCAGAAGACGCCAGGCTTTCGAGGTATCCCGAAGATCCATCCCGGCGCAGGCAGCGTTCCAATGGTCCGACCGGACGCGTCGGGCCAGCTCACTCGTGGCTCTACAGAGCCGATTGTACTCCCGCCGGATTTCAGGGGTACCCTTCCGTTCAGCAAGCCTCCGGGCTCGCTTACGTCTCAGGACCAGCTTATTCAATTCCTGAGACCACACGCGTTTCTGCCTTACGCCAGGATAAGTCCGCGGGACAAACCTCTTGGCCGCACCCAACATAGCTGCTGTTAATTCGCCGTATATGATGTCAACGTCCCTATCCTCCACTGCAATATTCATAAGGGCAGTGTTGACTGCTGCCTCGTAGGCTGGCCAGTTCGCCTTGGTGTAACTCCATCTACGCGGGGCTTTTGGGGTTACACCACTGGCCTCTGAGAGGGCAATTGTGACTAATATGGGTCTATGGTCACTTCCAATGTCATCTAGGACTTGAAACTGAGTATGTGATTCTAGATTAGCTGTGATTAGAGTAAGGTCTGGTCTAGATTGGCTGCCATTTCCGGTATGGTATAGAGTTGGGGGAGTATGTTTATTTTGCAGACAGAACAAATTAGAATTATTTAGAAGTTCATGAATTTTATGTCCCGATGAGTCGGTTGAATCATAGCCCCACTGCTGAGACTTAGCATTAAAGTCTCCTGCGATGACGTTGTGAGAATTGATATTAGTACCGTCATATTCGAGACTAATTTCGTGCTTGGGGGGGGTTATACAGATTAGTTATCGTGAGTTTGCGCCCTAATTTATGTATCTCGAGGGTGATGGCGTCGGTACGCCCATGCACTCGTGGACCGGGGACTTGTGTAGCAACCAGATTGTTGCGTACATAAGTGATGAGCCCCCGGCAGTCTGTGCATTTGCATTTAAATGCAGTATAACCGGTGATACTGGCATTGCGTTTGCCAGTTAGTGTCTCTTGTAGTAAAGCCACATCTATTGCCCTCTCGTGGAGGAGTTTTGAGAGCTCTAACACCTTTGGGATGACCCCGCAGATGTTAATTTGTAAGATCAGGAGGGACCTAGTGTTTATGGGCTTAGTCCCTGTAGTGGGTTGGATCCCACTGGTGTCAATTTGGGTTGTTTGGGGGCCGGAGGCTCCCGTCACTATTTCGCTTCCAGTCATATTTGCCTGCGGTGTATCTAGGTCCGCAGGAGGTTGTGGCAGACTTCCATCAACCTTATTCGAATCGGACCTCCGAAGGAGGTACGAATGCAGTGTTCGTTGAGAAGAGGACTTAGGTGGAGGAATTTTAGCTGACTTTTCACGACCTGACAAATTCCCCCTCATCGAGGTCGCGGGGCGACTAGTAGCTGACTTTTCGTGTCCAGGCCTGACGCCCACTACCCGGCGCACGGAGCCTGTTCGGGTCTGCTCGTGCCCGCTTTTTACTGTGTTTGTGTCAATCATGGTTGTATGGTTAAGGCCGTTGGCGGCCTTAGTTACTGCTCTAATGCAGCAGCGTGCATGGCCTATACATATGTCGCCACTAAGGGCAAGGCAGAGACCTGCCCAAACAATCACCGCCACAGATTGGCATATAAGTTTCCTGCAAGGCAGGAGTGGGGGGGCGCGCATTTCTCGATATTCCCAGTGTCAGAGTCGCCATTGGTCGCGGCGGATTCCTCCACTAGCGCGCCAGGGAACGGGCTAGATAGAGCCTAGCTCGTGGACGCCAACCGGTCCGCCCGACGCAGCCCGCTAAGGCCGCGCCAGTCAGTCCAGTCTTTGCCCAAAGAGAGACCCGCGAATCAGCCGAGCCCCAGGAGAACCCGACCAACCCTCGAGTTGGTGTCCAGCGCTATCCGCTTTTCGGAGAACCCGTGGTCTCTTACTAACCGTTGCCCCGGGGCCCCACAGGGGGGGGGGCTAGACATAACCCCTTTGAGTTCCTTTTACACTTGCCGGCTGCTCATTCATCAGCGGCAAGCAACCAGTACCCTTGGCCACTCCCAGAGAGCGGAGTGTTCACGCGGCGACCACGATGAGGTGGTACTGGAACGCCGCGTGTGCAAGGACCAGAATCCTTGTGTGAAGTCCCCTGCAAGGATTAGAATCCTTGTGTGAAGTCCCCGTGCAACGACTAGAATCCTTGTGTGAAGTCCCCGTGCAAGGACTAGAATCCTTGTGTGAAGTCCCCGTGCAAGGACTAGAATCCTTGTGTGAAGTCCCCGTGCAAGGACTAGAATCCTTGTGTGAAGTCCCCGTGCAAGACTAGAATCCTTGTGTGAAGTCCCTGTGCAACGACTAGAATCCTTGTGTGAAGTCCCCGTGCAAGGACTAGAATCCTTGTGTGAAGTCCCCGTGCAAGGACTAGAATCCTTGTGTGAAGTCCCCGTGCAAGGACTAGAATCCTTGTGTGAAGTCCCCGTGCAAGGACTAGAATCCTTGTGTGAAGTCCCCGTGCAAGGACTAGAATCCTTGTGTGAAGTCCCTGTGCAACGACTAGAATCCTTGTGTGAAGTCCCTGTGCAACGACTAGAATCCTTGTGTGAAGTCCCCGTGCAACGACTAGAATCCTTGTGTGAAGTCCCCGTTCAAGGACTAGAATCCTTTTGTGTTTTTCTCATGGTCTTTTAATGTTAACCCTCGTTGAGTTGCCTCCTCTATATTTAATACAAGAGTCTTAGTATAGATAAAACAAGCAAATTATTTTTAAAAATCCTTTCATAAAAAACAAACAAAGCTTATCTAAAGAGGAAGAACTCCGTTTTAAAAACTATATCTACCAATACTATACAAGTTATCTCCCTTATTCGATATTAAACAAAATAATTTATTACCAATAATCAATTGACTAATTAAGTGTATATTTGTTTATTGAGTCATGTTTTGCTAGGTACAATAAATAATTGTTTAAAGCAGTGATGCTCAACCTTATTTGGTCGGCGGGCCACTTTCATTTCCGACAATCGTCTCGCGGGCCACATTAACAAAACAGTAAAGAAAAAAAAAACAGGAAATAGACAATGAACCATTTGTAGGCCTATTAGAAACCAGTGACTCTAGTACTTACGTATTTACAATGATTTATGAAAGTTTATCTATCCTAAGACAATTTTTAAATATCCGGCAGAATACGCCGAGTTGGAGCCCTGAATCTAGAACTCTATATGTAAGTCTGTTAGAGGATTACGTAATAGGTCATCCGACTCATCGCTGAAAAGGTTTGTTCTCACAAATAAGTCATTCTTGTTATCATCGTTAAAGGTTGTTTTAACTCTTTATCTCCGTCATTATTTGTCCACGTACTGACAGAATTGTTCATTTTTCACATTTGTACATTCTACCCTGTCAAAAGAATAAGCTTTAATATCATTTTTGTTTATAATCAGAAAACATTACTTTTGGTATAGATTTATAGCAGAATGTATGCTATTTTTATATAACACAAGTTTTACTTTCTAAAACCAAAACTTAATTTAATTTAATGGGGTCAAATCAACGATGGTATCGTGAATTAAGAGAGGAAGAGTTTAGAGATTTAGAAATGTGCTGCATTCTATACAGAGTAGAAATCCACTATCTATCTAAATCGCAGGGACATTTAGCTTTGTAAGTTAATCAGTTCCAGTTGCAGCTCTGTCTAGGCACTTTACACATTGGCCGCAGATGGATTTTCGAAACGACGAACTTTGTTCAATCTGAACATGATCATCATCACATGGTCCAAACTGAACTCCTTACACATAGATTTTTGTTGGTGAATAATTCAATGAAGCCATAGAGGCCCGGTTCCATTTGACTAAACAAATTTCCTAATAACTCTTGCGTCAACCATACTTGTTGCACCTTCAGTAGTCACTCCCACTAATTTCTCCCAAGCAAGAGAAAGATCCATTGTGATGGTTAAAAATTCTTAGACAGGAATTTGCTAGTGGTGGTCACATGCAAACTCCTCATAGCTACTAACTTCTCTGATTTCAAAACTTTTTTTTACTGCGAATAAATACCAAGATTTGAGCGGTATGAGATATGTTTATGGACTCGTCAGCGGCAATTAAAAACATTTCGAAAACTTGTTTGTTTGTTATATTTGAATGGAGATATGTACCCATATCTTTCTCTCGCCTTGTAGTGTTAAGAGAAAGGTTGACAACATCAACAGGATTCTTTGTTTCAGAACACAGTTCTTCCATCATTACTAGAAAACACTTTTTTATGCATTCACCGTCAGAATTATTTTTTTTTGTAAATATTCTCGTCAATCAATTCTCCTTTCTAGGTGAAATCTAGCAATCGCGTCTGAAACCAAAAATGGCGCCTTATTAATTTATGTCTTTGATTTCACAAAGCTCTTTATGTCCTTTAAAAGAGACACTCAATTTTTATAAAACAAAACAGTAATATTATCGGCACCAATCTATTTACCCTAACGTCGAGAAAGATACTTTTTTTTTCAAACTATTTTTTTACGGGAGGAGTTTATCTACACTTTTTACTAATGTTTTCCGGCCGGATGGAACCACGTCGCGGGCCGGATGTGGCCCGCGGGCCGTATTTTGGGCATCACTGGTTTAAAGCATTGACTTGATCGGAGAATGCGTGAGGGAGAAATAGTGTTAACAATTATTTAAGGGGACTAAACCCAACAAATTAGCCTTATCTGTAAATAATGAGGTATTAGTTTCCCTTGTTAAACAAATTAATGAACTACCAGTAATTAATTTGTCTAATTGGTTCGTTTATTTTATTAATATCTTGTCTATGTCAATGAATAATTGTGTGAAGTTTAAGCTTGTAAGAGAGTGGGTGTGTTGTGCATTACGAGTACAAACTTTTTACCAGCAAGATAGACAGAGTGAGTTGATATAATCTTGGTAATAAAAATATGCATACAGATCTGCATGGAGTGAGTTGTAATAAAATGGATTATTTTATAATTATCTTATACGTTTTTGTTTTCATTTATTAACAGTTCACGAAAATAAGGATTGGATTCAATGTTATTTATATTATTTGTTTTTTTTTATTTCAAGTAAAACAAAGCATGACCCTTATGTTACAGTGCTTAACCAATGATCAGGCTTGTTATGCTTATAGTTTGAGCTCCGATGAGAGCCTAAGCTCTGAGTTTATCTCCCATAGTGCTACCAGTTTATCTCCCATAGTGCTACCAGTTTATCTCCCATAGTGCTACCAGTTTATCTCCCATAGTGCTGCCGTTCTCACTTACCTCGCCATGGCGTTTTAAAATGAACTCGTTTTGTCAACAGTGAGGCCCGTCTCTCTATCACTGGCTTCTCGACCCTACTTCGTCCACTCCCGGCGAGAGAGTCCTCTTTCTCAGTCTGTTCTTCTTGAGACAAGTCAGTCTCCATAGAAATCTGGCAGTATTTAATGTGAGGCTTGAAATTATTTTCTCCACCCGGCTCTGCTCTGTCCTGGTCTTGACACTGGGAGTTCCATTTCGGACATTGCAAAACGACAATGTCCAACAACGTGCCACTGACCATCAGGATCAGAATGACGGTCAGTAGTAGTCTGCAGCACAATGAAAGCAAAACTGACTTTATATCTTTTGATAAGTTGTAAAGAAGCACACGAATTTCATGATTTATTTGCTACAGAGAAACCAATTTTAAGATGAATATCTGCTTATTTAAAATGTTTAGAAAATCAGCGTTTAGTTGTTACTTAGGAGCTATGAACAGGTTATCCTTTGAATGTTGACATAACCTTGCTTTTATAACTAGAAATATATTTAAGGTATCCCCATATGAATAATTCTCTCCTTCCCTCAACAGTTTAAACGAGTAGTAAGGAGTAAAGGAAAGATCACTCTCTTATTTCTGCGTATAGTCCACGAGAAAACAAGAGTAGTGTTCACACTACGGATGACTGGCTGCGCGATGGACTGACGTTTAAATGTATCAAACTCTGTCCGCTCCCATCCCCCTTTGTCCAGCGGGAGGTTTGGACTAGGAACTAAACTAATTTTTACTAAACTAATTTTTTGTGTATATATTTCCGTATATTTTAAGGACTTTTTCGTATACTTTGCGATTTCGAAAGATTTCCAGGAGCTCCGGTAAATCGACAGGAGGGCACGGGAAATCTGTTTTAAGTTATAATTTGGTTTAATTTAATCGTTTATACACCTTGAATTAGCGCGGGTCTCATGAAAGTGCTGGTCCAATGAAAGTGCTCCTGGTAAATCGACAGAAGGGCGCGGGAAATCTCTTTTAAGTTATAAAATGGTTTAATTTAATAATTGCTACACCTTGAATTAGAGCAGGACCTATGAAAGTGCGGGTCCTATGAAAGTGAGGAGCCCACTGCGGTCGCATAGGTTGCAGGCGCCTAAGGCCGGCCCTGCAAAATAGCGGCGTATGCCACGCCGCCGGTCGCCTAGTTAATTATATTACCTCAAAGTTAAAAAAAAAAATATTGTTTTTCTTATGTAAAAAAAAGAGAGAAATATTAACTAGAAAAAAATACTCAAACTATTAATTACATTAGTCTCACATCCCTAGTGACATCTCATTGTTCACAAAATGAGGACAGTTTACCTATCTCAAATCAGGTCAGCGCAATCACGCTTTAATGCCAGAAAGACGCCGATTAAAACTTAGTTCAAGACTGTACAGCAGAGAGACATAATTAATGTAGGTTAAATTACAGAACCAATTAAAAGGAAAATTAAATGTAAACGGGTCAAGGAGTCAAGGATGGGTATTGAGATGTCATGGTTCTAAGGAAAGATATAAAAGGAGGAGTGTTAGCTTGTGACGAGAGAGAGAGAGAGAGAGAGAAAGTTAGACTTAGAAGTCGCTAGTTTTAAAGTAAATATTTACTCACTTTATTCATCATTGTTACTGAATCCTGTATCTGATTTATATATCTTTGTACATACATTTATTGTTTCAAGTTCAAGTTCAAGTTTTAAACAATTAAAACTCTAGAAAAACATATCAGCACTTTGTTACTTCATTGATTATTAAAGTGTTTGAATTATAATCAAGGCACCTCCGGACCTGCATATGTCACAAGTTTATATCATCAAGATCTTCAAGGCAAACAAACATAATAAACAGGTGACAATTAGATATTCATCACATGGTCTCAAAGTTTATCAACAGTCAACCAAGTCCGGAGACTAATCTTCACAAGACAGATCAAGTTTTGTTTGTTTTCATTAATTTTGAACTTTCTACCTACTATTTAAGTAGATTCATTATTTTAATTACTAATTAAGTTTGGATTAATCATATTTCAAAGTTTAATTTTAATTCTTTTTAATTTTATATTTGTGAAATGTGAGAACTTATAACATTAATTTTAAAAAGCCCACAAAAGAGGTAGGAGGGCCCAAACAAAGAGGCATATAAAGCCCCAAAAAGAGGTAAAGAAAAGAAGCCTAAGGCACAAGGATTCCTATGATGACAAAGCTAAAATTAAATAGCGCAAATTCTGAGGTTTCCTTTAAAAAAAAATAGTTGTTGCTATGCTAATTCTTGTATCATTTTTCTGTCTCTGATGGTTTCAATAGTTATGTAGTATGTCTTTGCTATTAAATAATATTTTCATTACTATTATTATATTTTTGTAAAGTAATTAAGTATAGGCTAATCATGTTCAAATTTTCTCTTTAATTCTTTATGATTCAATGTTTGTGAAATGTGAGAACTTACAATTAAAAATTAAATTAAAAAAAAAAAAGCAAACGAAAGAGGCTGGAGGGCCCAAAAAAGAAACATATAGAGACCAAAAAAGAAACATATAGAGACCAAAAAAGAAACATATAGACCAAAAAAGAAACATATAGAGACCAAAAAAGAAACATATAGAGACCAAAAAAGAGGCAAAGAAAAGAGGCCTAAGGCCTGTAAATACTTCGTGTGTTGCATTTATAGTGCGTTATTACCACGATTAAAGATGACTTAATATTGCTTGAGTTTCTGTACTACTTGTTACATCGTAGGACTACAGCTATAGCACAACAGTTAATAATAATCACGAACTGAATAAGTCCTTAGTCTGCAGACAACATATTGGTTTATTACATGATAAATAAAATAACAATTTGCTGGCAATTGGAGCCATAGAGAAATACACATCAAGCTTCACATAAATCCAAGTGAAATGTATATATGTAGCAAGTACAAAACTCATATTAATTCTCTAAGTCAATCGCATTGTTGCCGCGGAGAAAATATATATCTCGCTCCTTACTCTCTGAGGTTTCCTAAAAAAATAAATACTAGAGAGCCTCCTTTCAAATATTCAAATTATTCCTTTCATAATCTTCAAATTGAACAACAGCATACTTTTAGTGTTGCTGTGAATGTTCGTTACAAAATGTTTCTTATTCAAGTCGCTTAAAGGCGACCAACGAAACGAGGGGTAGTTACTTTGTGAATAAATTCAGGCTCAGAGCTCGAGGATAAATAAAGCCCTGAGATTTTTAACAAACGAATACCAACATTTGACTAGAGCAACACATCTAGTAAAATGACAAAATTTATAGAGAGGGACAGACGGAGAGACAGGCGGACAGTCAAATCTAACAGCATCTTTTTCTATTTCGTGGCTGCTAAAAAAAAAAAAAATATGTAAAAACTTACATAGAGGCAGCTGTCGCTCCTGTCACTTCCCTTTTGTCTGTCCGACACTCCGTTGACCCAGCACTCAGTTCTGATGACAGATTGAACGTTTTGAGTTCTGAGAGAGCAAATAAAGAAACAAGTTAGACTAGGCTGTTAGAGTCCTTGCCTCTCGTATAATCCTACTGGACTACTGATCTTCGAAAACGTCCGTAAAGGGGGGGGGAGTGGAATGGCACCAAAATGCGCCCCATAATTCCAATGATCACTAAGAAGGCCTCCTCTCAGCAGACAGGCGTGGACCGGGTTCTCTAAACAAGTAGTCCTGTCTGAGGGTTCCGCAACGTGAGCCCATTACTGGGCTGGGTCACACCTTTATTCTTGGTATGGATCGCTGGTCTCTTGCCCTCTATTTAACGCAAACATTTATTCATCTTATTTTTTTGCACGCTTCTTGAAAAGGCCACCACTCCAGCTCTTGTGTCTAATGGCGGTCGACTTGTGGAAGAGTGTGACGGATTTTCGGACTGGCTACTTTGTGTAATTCGCACTCTGTGACTAGGAGTACCGTTGCATTGAAATATTCTACTTTGTCTTTTTCACACAACCGTCTATAGTCTATATTGAGACATTATACCTCCTCGAAATGGTATACCTGCAGGAACAATCAATGCACATATTTATGACATTCGCGAAATCACTAAAGATATAAGAATTCAGCTAAAATACAGAAGCCAATTACGAGTCTTCTTTAAATTTCCACCAAAGGTTTCAGAATGTATAAAATCTCTTACTTTCTTGGACGATGTCTGTGATTTCAATTTCAGTACAGCTGTCTGGCATACAGGAACCAAGTTCTAGATTACCAATAAGACCAACATGCCCAGACACACCCTAAAGGTAGTAATGTATTTATTATAGATAAATAGATAGATAGATAGATGGACAGACAGACAGAGAGACAGACAGACAGATAGAGAGAGACAGACAGACAGACAGAGAGAGAGACAGACAGACAGACAGACAGACAGACAGACAGACAGATAGATAGATAGATAGATAGATAGATAGATAGATAGATAGATAGATAGATAGATAGATAGATAGATAGATAGATAGACAGATAGATAGATAGACAGATAGATAGATAGATAGATAGATAGATAGATAGATAGATAGATAGATAGATAGATAGATAGATAGATAGATAGATAGATAGATAGATAGATAGATAGATAGATAGAAACGCGACAACTAGCACAATCGATTACTGTTTGATCACAATCTCGTTTGCCAAACTGAGCTGATTTCTTAAATCACTAACAACAATAATAAATAACTAATTTGGTTGGTGTCAACTTTCATTGCCCTATGAGCTTAAAGGTGAAAACATTCCACATTATTTAAGTTTTTATTGTGAGAAGGTGATTGAACATCAGCATAAAAACATTTTGTTTACCTTGACTGCGATATTCAGGACACAGTAGTTTCCCTTAAAGCCACTCCCCGGTTCATCAGGCAGGGGCGGCGCCATGGCGCTCCTACACTGTTTGTAGTTCCCCACAAAACGTATTCGCCCCATCAGTAGTGAGGGACCAGGCTTGCCCCATGAGTCGAGAACTGAGACAAATGTAATAATACATTCAGAGGTCATAGTTCAGATAATATTTGGTGATATCAACATTCAATTCATAATTGCAATTTAAAAAAAACGAAAGGAAAATTGTAGGAAGGTTTGAAAATAAAGATCGAATCCTGGTGAAGACTGGGAATTTTAATTTCAGCATTTTTTTTTTTGCATATTTGAGTCCTCCCAGCTCTAATGAGTACCTGACATTAGTTGGGGGAAAATAAAAGCGGTTGGTCGTTGTACTGTCTACATGGCACCTTAGTTAACCGTGACTACAGAATCAATAAGTGAGATAACAATGACATTTTCTGTCCCATAGATATCAAGGTCTGAAACAGTTTGTTTTTTTTATATTCTTTTTGTGAAAGTTGGGATAGGTTTATTGACGTGAAAGTAAAGTTGAAGTAAGTGGTGAAAAGTGCGCATACGCAACATATAGTATCATACAGTACACAGAGTAGACATTATGTTATAGCTTAAAATTTCTATATGTCTTTCGGTAATTAGAGTTTCGGAATTGATATTCATGTAAGTTACAGCTATTTCTATAATAAAAATTCACTTTCTTAACAAGCAAAATTAACATAAAAAAATTTCGCCAATAAACAAATAAAAGATTATATTAAGTATATCAATTAGTTTGGATCAGTCAGTCATCAGTAATTACATTTGTAATAAGCCTCAGACGACAATCTATAAAGGGGACTAATTCAGCTTTTCCCCCCACCACTCCATTCAAGTACCATTTATTTCCCTTGTTTGTGATACCAAACAAAGTAATTTATTACCAATAGTTAATTAACTAATTGTTTTTTTTTTTTGGTTGTTTCTTGTGTTGTCAAGTAAAACAAATAATTTGGAAAAAAAATCCGCCTGATCCGAGATTGGGTGTCGGAGAAATAACGCGTACAAACTTTTTGAACAGACAGACCGACAGGGTAAGTAAGCTTTGTAAAAACAAAAGACAAACTGAACGAACTGTATTTTCTTATAGATAGAAGGATAGTTACACATTGTTCGTTCATTTTGGATAATACATAGGACATGTTAGTATTGTAGCATTTCGTGTGGTATTAAGAGCTGAATGACATTTTGTATTTACTGTGAAACTCATTGACTACGTACAAAAATTTTTCTAGATCATTCACTTTTAAAGTAGGTTATAAAAGATGTTATCCTTTTTTTATTCAAACTTAACAAAACCAATTGAATTACACCGTTTTTAAAAGTAAATTTTGTTGAAATTAAGCTTTTGTTGTTATCACAATTGTAGAGTACTCCTTATTATACAAATCTCTGTTGTTGATATTATAAGCAATATATCTTTTGAAAAGGTATATAAAAAAAAATGTCAGCAAGTTTGACTCATTAATAGAACTCGTAATGTTGCCGATCCCGCTAGGCCGACTGTCAAGTGGCTTGAGGTAAAACTTAGTGAGCCATACAACACATGGGGAAAGGCCATCAGTCTAAAGCAACTCGTCACTGAAGAACGAAGTCGAATGAAACGTTGAATACATAAGGAAGGGAACTGTCGAATGTCTCTTCAGCTGCCAAGAGTATTCTGTGTTTAGCATCCAATCCTAGTCTTGGTTTTTAGGAAACAAAATAACTGGGCATGGTTATAGTATATTATAATAGTTTCTCGTTAGAAAAGTAATTTTTTTTTAAAATCGTCTACTCCCTATTCAGAACCCCCGCCTCTTCCCCAACACCCCATTCTCAATATGTACTTTAGGGAAAGAACACCTAATGTATAATATATCATAGGAAATATTTTTTTACACTTAAAAATAAACTTACGGATAACTTTGGTAATATAATTAATTGGGGGCGGAATTTAGGCGTATTTATTGTGAAACATTTACTACGAAGAAACCTATTCTAGATCATCTACTTTTAAGTAGGTTTGAAAAGGTGTTATCCTTTTTTGTTATTTACACCCTACAAAACCAATTGGATTACACCGTTTTTAAAAGTAAACTTTATTAAAATTATTTTTTCTGTCAATGTTCCGTAGCATTTATGTTATCATAAAGTTCCTTTGGACCTTTACATCCTAAATACAATGGCGTAGGACACATATCTTGTACACAACATGATAATGAATGAGTGATGTACAGGAACATTTTTTGCGTTGATTAGTCCACTTTGTGGTACATAACCCAAGTTGATAATTGATCTAAAATTGGATAACATGATAACATGTAGGTCTAAAAGTAACACCATCTCTAACACTAGTAATCTTAAAATTATTACAACTAAATTTTCAGTGATTAACTCTTTCTCTCCTAACCGACGATACAAACGTTGATTTCATCAGAATGTGCTAAATAATAACGGAGAGAAAGAGTTAATAACTTAAAAATAGTTTTTGAATTGCTCTAAATCTGGCTTTCAGTTTGATTGACATATGTTGCAAATTGACATGTCAGGACACTAACGATTATAATATAATCCTCATTATAGACTCAAAACTAAAGGGAATGCTCAAATATAAAAATTATAAAAAAAAACAACATCATTTGAATGACTTATTTATTAAATGGAAACAAATAAACAATAATTAGAAATTAATATTTTTTTCTTTATATCAATGCGCAAATCCATTATAATAAACAATATTAATCAAGAAGTCTGTGACCAATTATAAAGACTTACATCCCAAAAGTCTTTAATAAAAGTGGGTAGTGTATTTTAACTCTACAACAAAAATATCATCTCAAAACAATTGAGTTTTCCAGGACAAACAAAAATTAGCAAGGTGATAGTGTTACAAAACCTAATGTAACTTTTTTTATTTTATTATAAAATCTAACATATTTGACTATTTTAAAAGAAAATGAGTTGGCCACCAAATTGTAAGAAAAAATAACTATTTAAATGAAATATTAGTCATTCTTTTTTTTAATTCTCGGTCCCACATCCTATTTTCAATCAAAACAAAGAACAATCACTCTCACAGGCGGAAAATAAAAAGTTGAACATGATAAAGATAGTAAAAACATATTGTACTCCAAGTTACTCGCTGAGAGTAACACCGCACTGAAAGGGTTAATTAATGTGGAGAATGGCTTGCATATTTGTTGTTGATGGTTGTTGACTTGTAGCACCAAACTGCTGGTAGACAACTCAAGCACTGTGGGCGTATTTATATTTCAACTTTTATAGAGCTTTAAATAACTTGAATAACTTCTTTGTGAAAAAAACTAGAGATATTTTTTTGTTATTACAATTGGACGATTTTAACTTGAAACGAAATAAACTTTTATTTGAAACAAAATCTAACTCCCTACAAAAACACTCCGGTATCCTGGAGCCGTCTGCTATACCCAAGTCAGCTTACGACAGTGCCGCCTATCTTGCATCATTCATCCTGCAGAGCCACCAACCAATCACTAACTTCTTTTTCACCGTCCCCATAGTAACACACAGACACACACACACTCTATAATTATATTTAATTTATAAAAAATGCAACGGACCGTATAAAAAAACAACTTGTTGAGACTTCATCTAGCAGTCTAAGAATGATGTCATGCGATTGGTTAAATCTAGACCCGCTTTCAGTGACGTAGGCATCGGCTAATAAAAAACGAATTCTCTCGTAATCTAGTTTCTTCTCGGATCAGAACAATCTTACCTTTAATGTAAATCTAAATTAAAAATGGTACAATGTTTACTATTAGAATTTTTTACACAGAATTAAATGTCCGAATTTCAAACAAACACCACCATCACCATTGTAGTTTCATTTAACTTGTCCATTGTTTTAAATAAGTTACGAAGTTCTCATGCGCACAATAATTCATTATATTATTTTGATTATTATATGAAGATATAAGAAACTTTTCTGGGGTAGTAGATTTAATACTACTTACAGTAACGATATGTCTAATTCTGGTGATTTAGAACTGTTATTTAGTAAAGTAGTAACAGTGGCGTAGCTAGGGTGGGGGGAGGAGGGGGAGAATTTGAAAATCTCCCCGGGCCAACGCTTGATGGGTCCCCCAAATAGGTGCTTTTACATTGAAAATTAAATATTACGCAAAATGCAGGGCCCCTCAAAAAGTCAAGACCCCAGGGCTCCCCAATTCCTAGCTACGCCCATGAGTAGTAACAAAGTGGTAAATTGATTTATTTTAAATTGGGAAAATAATTAATTCTATGGATTTGTTGGTTTTAGTTGTTTTATCCATTTTAAAAAAATCAGTTTCAATCTCAAACAATTGCAATACCATACAAGACAAACATGTTCACTTATCAACGTCTAGACTGTACAACATTGTCGTGAAGTTATATCATACAAGACAAACATGTTCACTTATCAACGTCTAGACTGTACAACATTGTCGTGAAGTTATACCATACAAGACAAACATGTTCACTTATCAACGTCTAGACTGTACAACATTGTCGTGAAGTTATATCATACAAGACAAACATGTTCACTTATCAACGTCTAGACTGTACAACATTGTCGTGAAGTTATATCATACAAGACAAACATGTTCACTTATCAACGTCTAGACTGTACAACATTGTCGTGAAGTTATATCATACAAGACAAACATGTTCACTTATCAACGTCTAGACTGTACAACATTGTCGTAAAGTTATATCATACAAGACAAACATGTTCACTTATCAACGTCTAGACTGTACAACATTGTCGTAAAGTGGCATGACGAATAAGAGCCTAATTTCATGAACTATGAATTCATCGTTGCAAAGAAGCGTACGTGTGTGACAGAGCGAGACCAGTTAGCTCATCACAAAGAACTAGGACCTCAGATATCTAACCACACGTACATCCGAACTGTCTTTAGTTTATAAATAGTTTAATGTCCATTGTTTACTTTTTTTTTTTACAAAAGCATTACAATGTCATAAAACACAAGAAAAAAAAATCCACTGACAATGTTATGGTTATCCGAAACAGCAAAGCAAACGCCATTCATTGATTGTTCAATACTTCAGGTTAATTAGATTGTCCAAGTTCCACTTGTAAGCAATTTCCAGAAAAAAAATCCACACAAATCAACATTTGTTTATAAACGAAATCTTTCGACTATGAATCGCTGAAGAAACGTAGTTTCCGTGCCTCCTGCCTAAATGTGTATATCAAATCATCAACATTTAGTTAAAATAATTATGTTACAGAAAAAGTTCAATAAAAATGAATAAAAACTTACATTGTAAGGCCCACGGGTTCTCAGTCACGTTCTCAAATAGCCGATAAATATCTGTCAGACAATCTCTTTGCTCCCTTTGCTCAGTTCTACTTCGAAGACTCACTTTTTGGGTCCAATCCTGAGTTTGATTCCCTGTATCTTCTCGTGTTCCGTTGTCATGTAATCTTGAATGTCTTAGAAGTGATGATCCGGACAAAATAGATTCAAACATTCTCACAATGTCAAGAAAGTCCCATTTTCCTCGGCTGTAAAAGAGATTCAGAATTTTGTTTAAAATGTTGATCATCGGACTGGAGTCGGGAGCCCTGGCTGAGTCTTCTGTTTCAGAAAGAACAAGGGCATTAAGCAGAAGTGACAATGTCAACAAACTCCCACACTTTCTATAACTCATTATGCAATGAAAAAAGTGTCTGTCTGAAGTCAAAATTAAGACAAACTACTACTTTCAACTATAGCCCAACGTTGGTCCAATTATATGTTAACCAGAAGAAAAAAAGACAGAATGACTAGATTACTTTTTTTTTCTCTATTGACAACAAATACTTGAACTCAACAAAGAGAGTAATAAAGTGCAAATTTTAAATGCGGACATCTTTTTCTTCATCAAAATACAAGCAAGATTTTATTATTCTGTGACTTGACTAAATAAGTTATGCTTATCAGTTCTCTCCCACCCCATCCACGACCTTTTACGATGATAGTAATGGTTTGAGTTGATTAGAATAAGTGCCTGGGGATATGACCACAATGTGTAGTGAATGAAGGTGGCGCGTAAATGAAGCTCTCAATTATTCTCCACTAACAAATTGGTCAATGACTGCCAAAATACATCTTTTTGCTTTTAATGTGTCATAAAAAGTAAAGCAAAGTTTCCCTTTGAGACTTTTATATGTTGCTCACTATTCTCTATTGATCCCAAAACTAGTTAAGATACTAAAACTAACCGTGATTTGAATGCATATTCTAACACTAACCATGATTTGAATGCACATTCTAACACTAACCATGGTTTGAATACATATTCTAACACTAACCATGATTTGAATGCATATCCTAACACTAACCATGATTTGAATGCATATTCTAACACTAACCATGATTTGAATGCATATTCTAACACTAACCATGATTTGAATGCACATTCTAACACTAACCATGGTTTGAATACATATTCTAACACTATCCATGATTTGAATACATATTCTAACACTAACCATGATTTGAATGCATATCCTAACACTAACCATGATTTGAATGCATATTCTAACACTAACCGTGATTTGAATGCATATCATAACACTAACGACCATGGTTTGAATGCACATTCTAACACTAACCATGGTTTGAATACATATCTAACACTAACCATGATTTGAATGCACATTCTAACACTAACCATGATTTGAATGCATATCCTAACACTAACCATGGTTTGAATACATATCCTAACACTATCCATGATTTGAATGCATATCATAACACTAACCATGATTTGAATGCATATCCTAACACTAGCCATGATTTGAATGCATATCATAACACTAACCATGATTTGAATGCATATCATAACACTAACCATGATTTGAATGCATATCCTAACACTAGCCATGATTTGAATGCATATCCTAACACTAACCATGGTTTGAATACATATTCTAACACTATCCATGATTTGAATGCATATCATAACACTAACCATGATTTGAATGCATATCCTAACACTAGCCATGATTTGAATGCATATCATAACACTAACCATGATTTGAATGCATATCATAACACTAACCATGATTTGAATGCATATCCTAACACTAGCCATGATTTGAATGCATATCCTAACACTAACCGTGATTTAAATACATATCCTAACACTAACCGTGATTTGAATGCATATCCTAACACTAGCCATGATTTGAATGCATATCATAACACTAACCATGGTTTGAATACATATTCTAACACTAACCATGATTTGAATGCATATCATAACACTAGCCATGATTTGAATGCATATCATAACACTAACCATGGTTTGAATACATATTCTAACACTAACCATGATTTGAATGCATATCATAACACTAACCATGGTTTGAATGCATATCATAACACTAGCCATGATTTGAATGCATATCATAACACTAACCATGGTTTGAATACATATTCTAACACTAACCATGATTTGAATGCACATTCTAACACTAAACATGGTTTGAATACATATTCTAACACTAACCATGGTTTGAATGAAAATCCTAACACTAACCAGCATGGTTTGAGTACATATTCTAACACTAACCATGATTTGAATGCATATCATAACACTAACCATGGTTTGAATGCATATCATAACACTAACCATGATTTGAATACATATCATAACACTAACCATGGTTTGAATACATATTCTAACACTAACCATGATTTGAATGCACATTCTAACACTAACCATGGTTTGAATACATATTCTAACACTAACCATGGTTTGAATACATATCATAACACTAACAATGATTTGAATGCATATCATAACACTAACCATGATTTGAATGCATATCATACGACTAACCATGATTTGAACGAAGATTCTAACACTAACCATAATTTCAACGAAGATTCTAACTCTAACCATAATTTGAACGAAGATTCTAACACTAACCATAATATGGAGGAAGATTGTAACACTAACCATAATATGGAGGAAGATTGTAACACTAACCATAATATGGAGGAAGATTGTAACACTAACCATAATATGGAGGAAGAGTATAACACTTAGATGCCTTGAGCACAGATAGCATTGGAGTTGGTATATGATATCCCACTGCTGCAAGTTTATTTAATGCTCAAAGACTTGCGGGCGGCTTTTTTAAAGCGATGATTGGACTTTACAGAGTTCATAGGAAATGAGAAATGTGCTCATCTTCGACCACGAAAGAAGAGCTATGTATCACTAATCAAGATTTGGACGAAAAGTCTACTACTAATCAGGATATGACCAGGTTATAACATAGATCCAAACTATAACTACATTGAGAATGAGGTTCTTAACAATAACCCTGCTCATTAAATGGGTGGCTGCATGGTCATGTTTTATCCTCATCTCGATGGTCTGGGGTTCGAAGTCTCCCCGCCATCATCCTCTACCGTCCTTTAAGCTGGGGGAGTCACTTAACGGCAGATATAAAGTCGACAAAAGACAATCTTGGGAAAAAGTTTAGAAACGCTGGTTTATCGCTGGTTTATCGCTGGTTTATCGGAAATATATTTCATTTCCTGGTGATTTGACCACTGCAGGGACGGCCTTAGATAATTGGAGGCCCTAGGCTTAGTGAATTTGGTGGCCCCTAATGAAATAGAAAAATACACAATAAACAACGAAAAAATACAATTACGCAATTTATTTAAAACCTAGTCAGGCTAGTGTACGCCAACAAAAGCACTTGGCTAAACTTTCACTATTTCTTCTTTAAACAGATTTTTCTTAGTTCTGTGTGTGGCCCCCACTAATCAAAGGCCATAGGCCGCTGTCTAGTTTGCCTATGCCTAAGGCCGGCCCTGGTCACTGTGCCAATAGTGATATTACAACAAGGCTAGCTGTGTGTTGCCTGATAAAATTAGTTCTTAACATATCATACAATGACACACACGCACACACACACACACACACACACAAAACAATAGCAACAACAAAGTAGCAAATTGAGATAACATTCTACAGCAGCGGTTCTCATATAATTCCTCGCGACCCTCAACAGTAACTTATTTTCGTTTATGAGTATGATATTACACAATATTAATTAGAGGTCTAATGTAACTATCTGATTCACATTGCCAAAGCTTAATGCTTAATCACGCTACAATATCTATATTATAAAGTAGAATGTGAGGGGTATGTATGTATGTATGTATGTATGGATGGATGTATGTTACTTATAGACATCAAAACCGCTTGACCAATATTGATAAAACTAGGCAGGAATGTTCCTTGGGTACCAACTTAGACCGTAGTGTATGTATTGTAGCCCTAAAACAAACTTAAGACCCTCAAAAAAAATAAAGTTGTCCGACTCTATTACAGCTATAGTATTTTATGGATCTAGGCTATTGTTGACATGAGAAAAGATAGAAAGGATTTAGACCTAGATCAAATTTTAAGAAATACACTTTGCGCAGATAGTTTTTTACTTTGACACATGAAAAGACAAAAGAAGATCCATTGATTTCATTATATAATAAAATTAACCTTCAATTTTGTGTTTCAAAAGCATTTTTTACATTAATTAGTTCCTTATATCTGTGATTACAGAATTCCTGACGAACATTCTTTCATTAGACAATAACCGTAATGAATCGCGTACTAAATATTAATTCGTTTAATTGTTTACTTTATAATCCCATCCCTAGATCTAAAACTCTAATTCAACTCTAAGATGATAAAACTTCTCTTCGCACAGATAGTTTTATACTTTAACACATAAACATATTAATTAAAGTCCATTCATTTCATATTTTGATCAAATAAACATTAAAATTTGGTTTTCTAAAGCTACATTCACCTACGACTGCTGCGAAGCCAAGTTGAGATAGGCCTAGATCTATATTCATTCATGAATCGCGTACTAAAAATTATTTCGTTTAATCATGGTCTTCTTTGGCATCCTCATCGATTTTTCAAATTGGTATGGTGCGCGAAAAAAGATGCGCGACGGCACTCTGATCATAAAATCTCGAAGCTGGTGTTCCATTAGTATAGTTCCATGGTTTAATTGTTCACTTTATAATACCATCCCTAGATCTAAAACTCTAATCCAACTCTAAGATGATAAAACTTCTCTTCGCACAGATAGTTTTATACTTTAACACATAAATATATTAATTAAAGTCCATTCATTTCATATTTTGATCAAATAAACATTAAAATTTGGTTTTCTAAAGCTACATTCGCTTACGAAAGCTGCGAAGCCGAGTTGAGATAGGCCTAGATCTATATTCATTCATGAATCGCGTACTAAACATTATTTCGTTTAATTGTTCACTTTATAATCCCATTTATTTAACAAAGCTATCGCTCTTTTCGTTTTTAATAGATAAGAATGTATCGACTTCGGGTAAACCATTTTCGCAAAACTAATTTTATTTTCGTAGCGAAAGAGAAATAACGTGAAAGGATCATTAGCTACGTTTAACATACATCTAAATCCAATCCACTAGATTATTCAAAAGCAAATGATTTAATTTTAAAAAATGGATTTAAGCCTATTAGCTATTTTGATTTGATAGCTTCATTCACACTATTTTTACATTGACACATTCGCTTTACTTATTACATTATTATTTCGTTTAATTGTTTACAAAACACTCTCAGTGACTATATCGAAAGTAATGCGCAAATAAAGACCCGCGGGTCGCGGGTAACATATGTCTAGTGTCATTATATTCTTGAAATATATATGTCTCATTATCTAATGACAGATAAATGAAGTCATTTCTTTATGACGTGCATCTATGTACATTTGTATTTCATATTCACATTTCGCACACAATTTTCTGTATTTAAACTTGATAAGTAACAGGCTGTTTGGAGAAATAAATATATTATTGCAAATCTTATCTTATCTTATCCCGGGCATGCTACCCTGCCTCATAGTGGCGCCCGGGTGGAAACGATCGTAGGAGGAAACGATTAGGCTAAAGGGTATCAAAACAAGACTCCCTTGGGGGTGCCTAAGGGGGGTGCGAGAGCATCCTCATTTCACTGTGCGGAGTTGTAAAAAAAAAGCTCCCACAACCTTGTCACAATCCAGGCGCTGTTTCTCAAGGGGCCGTTACATAAATGGCGTGACCTGCACGGCTAGCCTGGTATAGA
Organism: Biomphalaria glabrata; assembly: GCF_947242115.1. Classification (NCBI taxonomy): domain Eukaryota; kingdom Metazoa; phylum Mollusca; class Gastropoda; family Planorbidae; genus Biomphalaria; species Biomphalaria glabrata. The sequence goes on along the minus strand of NC_074719.1, from coordinate 37,831,268 downwards.
AAAGGAAAATGGCAGGGGTCCCGGCGCACGCGGTCTCTGGCCGCGAGTCTGACACCCCGGCAGATAGAACAGTGTACACTGTTCTCATTCAGGCCGTGAAAGGGAGCTCTTGTTCACTTTTGCTGGCTTAGAGTTCCAAGAGCCGTAAGCTCAACTCTACCTGACAGTTTCAAGAAGAAATCTTATCTTATCTTATCTTAAATGGTAGAAGAACGTGCAACACAAATAAATCTAAACATGACTGCAAACGTGTGATCCAGAATTGTGTAGGCTAAATTAGAGAGAAATGTTTCAATGTTACACTATTTCTGTCTCCTAAAAATCTTTAACTTTGACTCTCAATGCATTTCTGACCAGTGCTAATGGGATGTGAAGTAGATTAAGAAATTAGGAGGTAATGTTATCCACCATCATGAGGGAACATTATTATTGTATGGTTTCGAAGTTCAGTGTCATTTCCCGCATAGAGAACAGATAATAAGTTGGACGCATGTAAATATTATTTTCCTTACAAATGACTTTTCTTTATTCCTGCTTAAACTAATGGGGCAGGAAGGGAAAACAGCGGTGTATATCTTACGAGTCTCCAATACCTCCGGGGAGACAACTGAAATGTCACTTGAACTGCATGGGGGAGCTAAGAGCTTCTTACCAGAGAACTACAGGAGGCCCATGCTTTCCTCCCCTGCTATCATTTGTAGGTCACCCAAGGTTCACGTTGCACAATGCGGTATGAATTTCTAAACAAAGTTTACGTATTAAAATTCTAATTTATGGATGCCTTTTTAAAAACTTATATTGTTTAGTTCATATATTAAGAATTTTGCACTTTTTGTATTTGGTATTGATTTACATAAAATTTGCTAAATATACTATTAAGCACAATCAAAAATTGTCATGAAAGGGAGAGTTTATAAAATAATGACATTAACCTTGTTCTTTTCCGCTTGCTGCAGTTGTAATCCACAAACATACCAAAAGTATTGGAATATATGTCGGTGGCATATCACTTGGTGTTCAATTTTTTTTCTAGATACATTCATCTATATTTTCATTAGTAATTAAAAAAAAAGTCTTGCCGAGAATATTTGACTTTTGTAAAAACTTTCAACATGTATGTAAATTGACTTTAGCATCAATTTCTGGCTCTTGCTGTCATCATTTTCTAGACCCTTGCTGAAGTCTACTCGATGTCCTTGATGGAAATCATGAATTGCTTTTGAAACTATTCCTTCACAAAATTTTGTTTTTATTAAATATTCTTTGTATTATTATTGATATAAAATAATATATTATGTTTTTTCTTTTGAATAAAATTTTATAAAAAAAAAAAGGAGGCCCAAAAAAGAGGCTAAAGCCCAGAAAAGAGTTGAATGAAATACCCCAAAAAGAGGCAAAGAAAAGAGGCAAAAGCCCAAGGATTCCTAGGGTGTAAACAGCTCGACAACTGAAGTCAAAAGCTAAAAAGATGAGGTAACCTAAAAAAAAAAAAAAAAAAAAAAAACTATTAAGCACAAGAAGATCAATAATTTAGAAAACTATTGTAAATGTAAAATATGTAATAGTCCAGTGCAAAATAAACTTTTGTTTCTAGAGTGTCCGTTATTTTCTAAGGTTAAAAATACTGTTAAAAGTCTGTTAGATGCTATTTGTGACTCGGATGACGATGTAAATCTGGCGATCCTTTTAAACAAGGCTCCCAAATTACGTAATAAGGCTCATGGGAATTTTAACCTCATTATTTTGGCTGAGTATAGGAAACTTGTTTGGAATACTAGACTGAATAATGTTATAGATTATAAAAATTTCTTTCCTGATGGCCTCGAGATTATGTTTAGACAAATTGTAGACTCTGCTAGAGAATGCATATATATGTATGTAGTTTTTAGTATTAGCCTACAGTAGTGGTTTTCTAATTGCAAATGTATTTGACTTAATGGAATTATTTACATAAAATAAGTGTCAGGCTTGTATTGTGATGTATTTGTATGTGTTCTTGGGTAGTCCCTTAATGTGTTGGACTGCTCCCTCAGAAGTCTTCCACACCTTGTTTTGTAGCCCTTTGGTCCAGGTACAAGATAATTGTGTGTATATATCTAAGATAATTGTGTGTATGTATCTAAGATAATTGTGTGGATATAACTAAGATAATTGTGTGTATATATCTAAGATAATTGTGTGTATGTATCTAAGATAATTGTGTGAATATATCTAAGATAATTGTGTGTATATATCTAAGATAATTGTGTGGATATATCTAAGATAATTGTGTGTATGTATCTAAGATAATTGTGTGGATATATCTAAGATAATTGTGTGTATGTATCTAAGATAATTGTGTGGATATATCTAAGATAATTGTGTGTATGTATCTAAGATAATTGTGTGTATGTATCTAAGATAATTGTGTGGATATATCTAAGATAATTGTGTGGATATATCTAAGATAATTGTGTGGATATATCTAAGAGGATTGTGTGGATATATCTAAGATGATTGTGTGGATATATCTAAGATAATTGTGTGTATATATCTAAGATAATTGTGTGTATGTATCTAAGATAATTGTGTGTATGTATCTAAGATAATTGTGTGGATATATCTAAGATAATTGTGTGGATATATCTAAGATGATTGTGTGGATATATCTAAGATGATTGTGTGGATATATCTAAGATAATTGTGTGGATATATCAAGTTTTGGTATGTAGGTGTGGTCATGCATGTATTAGAGTGTAAATATTCTTGGTTAATTATCCTTTGTTTGCTGATATGCTAATCCTTGTAACATTTTTCTGTCTCTGATGGTTTCAATAGTTATGTAGTATATCTTTGCTTTTAAAATTATAATTTTATTATTATTATTATTGTAATTTTGTAAAGTAAGGGTTTGACCCATTGGAGGTGTTACATAGCAAAGAAGGAGTGGCTCGTGGTGCTTCATTTGTACTGGAGACTATTTGGAAAAAAATAATATATAAACATTACTCACAGATACTATTTTTTATCTTTCCAGTCTGTGGTGAGTCTAACAAAACTCCAGGACCTCTCGGTGTCAACTGGTGGAGATTAGTTGTCCCGGGACTTCATTGGGGAAAACATTATCGACCAATTTGTAAAGAATAATCAATCTTAGATTGTATATAGTCCTCTAAACTCCTCATGATCTCACTGTAATGCTGTTTGGCCTCAGTCCTGGGTTGACGATAAGTTAACATCAGGAAATCGTACCGGTCTGTCCAATTGTGGAGTTCCGCAACGTGATGTTCAGGAACATTGTTGATTAGCCCAGCTTTAACTGTTGGACATAAAAACATCTGACCAATAGGACTTCAGGCTGATCTGTCAGCTGGTCAACGATCCAACAAAATCATTAACTAGGAATAATTTTGGATCTTCGACCTTGTAATGAACATGAAAAACATTTTTGACCACTCGCTAATGCTCCTATATCTGCGACTACATGATAACAGAGCCTGTATACACAAGCCTCCCCCAGAATGACTGAGTACTGACACCATCCATAAAAACCTCTGTTTGTGTATGTGTCCCAGAACTGTTGGACTTGACTAGAAAACAAAGACATTGACCTTCAAAACTTCGGAGATCATGCATTTCGTATGAGATGTAAGCTCCTGTGGGTTGTATGCGGACTTTCACGCAGGAAAAAGGACAAGCAAATGAAAGCAAGAACTATAAACAATTTCTGAACAAAGATTTTACATTTGTTGTGGTGATACCATAGAATTCGTTTTTATTTTGCAATGTATCTTCTGGAAAAAAAAGTGGAAAAAAATATATTTTAGGGTGGAAAACATATATTTATTAAAACAAATATTTTGAGGTAGAGAATTATTTAGTTTGATTTGTTTGATTTTAAAATGTCAGTACAATACTCTAACAGTATTCCAAGGAATAAAATGGTGTTAATGATATTTGATGTTGTGATATTAGTTTTTAGCATAGACTATATATAGTCTTTGGTTTTTAGGTAGAGGAAGAGAAATGTGTGTTTATTTGTGTATATCTATGCTACATATATATATATATTTTATTATGTATGGAGAGTATACTAAGGCTTGTCTTCAAGTCCGAAGATTAGTGAGGAATGCTGTATTTCCCGTGGCTGTGCAGCCCCAACTGTGACCTACATATTTTGCCACATCGAGGGCAAGCATAACCATTGTCCTCAGGCTGTCAATTAAGATTTTCTTTTCACCGTCTGCGTTTGTCCTTTGCAGCAGATTTTCTTTTGGTCTCAAATGTGTATCCCGCGGCCTTCGTGAGTGACCTCCATCTGTCTCGTTCTGAGGCCGCATGCAACCAGGTGCTCTCTTCTATGTCAGCTAAGGCAAGTTGACGCCAAAGCTGGTCTTTGAAGCGTTTCCGTGGGGCACCTCTGTTACGTCGACCATCTTTAAGGTCACCAAAAAAAGACTGCCTTTGGCATACGTTCGTCTCCCATACGGGATACTTGCCCTGCCCAGCGTAGTTGTCGGACCATAAGAAGTCGCTCTATACTGTCCATAACGGCGTTTACAAGGACATCGCTGTTTGTAGTGCGGTCTTGTCACTGTATGTCCATGATGGAGCGCAAGCATCTTTGGTAGAGAGTATGACGCGCATGGTTATGCATGTATTAATTAGTGTGTAAGTATGTTTGTGTATTTACTTTAATTCCAGGTGAGCTATTTATTAGTTTTTTTATATGCTATTCTTATATCATATTAGTGGCTCTGAATAATCCATCACATCCGATGGTTTTAGTACCTATTTACTGAATCTTTGCTTTTAAATTATGATTATTGGTGACATCGTTATTATTATTTCGTAAAGTAAGGATTTTAATCACATGCGATGCGTGGTACTGAATTATATTTTAAAATTGTGTTTGGTGTGAGATTTATTAGCAAGGTTAGAGATGCAAGGGGAACTTTGTTTGTTCTTGGACTATTTATACAAAAAAAAAAGATTACTCACAGATATTATATTTTATCTTTTCAGTCTGTGGTGATTCTAACAGATCTTCAGGACCTCTCGGTGTGAACTGGTGAAGATTAGTTCCCCTGGACTTCATTGGGGGATTGGGGAAATGATCGCCAGACCAGAAATGCTTGTATTCATAATCTACATGTATCTAGTCCACTAAATTCCTCATGCATGGCTGTCTGGCTTCAATGTTTGGTTTGAAGACAGGTTAATTTCTGGAAGCCGGTGCACTTCTGACTACTTGAGGTTTCTCTGGTGGCAATGACTTGAAACTGTCAGACTAATAAAGTTCCTTTGGACCTGTTTACAATGGCGCCGAACTCACGTCTTATCCGCAACGTGAGGATGACTGTGTGATGTCCAGGAACATTGTTGATTAGCCCAGTATATAGTGTTGGACATAAAAACATCAGCACAATAGGAATTCAGGCTGATCAGTCAGCTGGTAAACGCACCAACACAATCATTAACTATGAACAATTTTGGACCCTCGCTCTTTGTAATGAACATGAAAAACTGATCTTGTTTGGACCACACGCTTATGCTCCTAACATCTGCGACTATGACTTTATAATTGATGAACTCCAGCGGGTATATTACTTTTGTACTTTTGAAGCTTTCTTACAGTCAGTGTTACGTTGTTGCCAATTGTGCATTATTTGGCTGTGATTTATTGACATTTAACTATTACGTTATCTGGAGTTCGGAGTTGTCAAGTTCTTTACGTTGGTGGTGTCGTGTGGTGCAGTTTGCAGAGAGCCTGGATATTGAGATTTGTTATAATATGTACACAGAAGCAAAAATGTTTCATTAACGTCATTATTGTGATGAAGGACTCTTAAGCACTAAGAAGAGTGTCCAGAAGTATCTATACATTATCCATTAATCTGCATTAATTAAATATTATATATTACAATTAACATGTTCGAAATCAATTCTGATTCAGTTGTCTTCAACATCTATCCTCGAATAACAATATATTTAGTTAATTCCAATGGAATATCTTGTTATCTGACAAGTTTTTGATGTTAAATGTGAAAAAAACTCCATATTTTTTATGAACATGACCCCCAAAGGGGACGCATGTTGAGAACCCCTGTTTTACAGCCATCGCTACAGCTAAAACAAGATTAACAGAGTCATTCAAACGATATCTTTTTGAATTAAATATAGATCATGAGAAACATTCTTGCTGTGTACGCGATAGCTAAATTTGTAGAGCCAAAAACTAACAAGCAAAAATGTTTAAAAATCTTGTTTAAAAAAACAAAGCTTATCTAAGGGGAAGAACTCAGTACTTACAGCGGTATATTTCAATAATGTAGATGTTATTTCCCCTATTCGATATCAAACAAAATAATTAATTAACAAAAGTTAATTGAAAAATTGTTAATTATTTAAAAAATTGATTTATGTTTTCTTAAGTAAAATAAATAATTATTTAACGTTTCAACTTGATACAATAATAGATGTGGGAGAAATAAATTATCTCAGGGGACTAAACCCTACATATTTTAGCCATATGTCTGAATACTGAAGGATTAATTTTCCTTTTTGATATGAAACAAAGTAATAAACTACCAGTGATTAGTGAGTGAAGTCGTTCAATTTACTATCGATTCATGTCTTGTCTACGCCAGGGGGTAGCTATGCTAGGGTCCGAGAATAGGTGAGGAGAAATAACGTGACAAACATTTTTACGAGACAGACAGAGTGGATGTAAGCTTTGTAAAAATGCTTCTTTATTGTGAACAGAGTTTGTGGTAATATAGAAAATCATAATTTAAACAAGGTTTTAAAGACAGTTTATGTGGAAACACAAACTCAAAATCGGCCCCCGAAGTGCTCCACCCAGGCAGGTAAAATGGCAGGTTTCAATATTTTCAGAAAGATTATCAGAATGAAAGTCTATCAAAGGCAAATGGCAGAGAAGAATGGAGAAAGAAAGTTGACAGATCTTGTGTTGTGCCCCAACGGTTCAGCAGACCAAGGGATAGGGGACAGTGATATGAACATGGCCTAACTGATGTCTTTTAAAGGTTATCTAATTGTTTTGTAAAGAGTCAATCTCTTATTTAAAGTCTCAAGAAAATTTCTTTAAAAAAATAAAAAATTCCTTTAGTAAAGTGTTTCATGAGTAAAGTGCAGCTATGCCGTTCACGCGGTAATATGAAAAACTACTTATTAATTGTTGTTTTCAATTATGTTCCACTAATATGTATACTATGTAGATTTTTTGTGAAAAAAAAAGTAAAATAAATGTTGTAAATGTAGTAGTTAGTATGACAGAACTTACTTAACTTAGCAATATAATTGTAAAAAAAAATAATTTTTGGACAAAAATTCTAAAACCGTTTGCAGAAATGTGTTAAAATATAGTGTATAGTATTCCAACTTATTAGATAGCCTTCGGCGATTGTTACTACTAATAGTGAATAGTTGTAAATATGGTGTACTTTTATGGAAAAAAAACTGCTTGCATAATTAATTTTAAAAATTAGATTTTTCGCTTTCAGAAAAGAAAAAAGTAGCCGTTGCATCAGAACTTTGTATGATCTTAAATACTATGATGTTGGATTTTCAATATATTTTTAGTTTACGAGATCTCAACAGGACGAACGGACAGACGGACAGACAGACCACACGAAACTAAAAGAGTCTTTTCTCCTTTCGGGGGCCGCTAAAAATCAAAATCCTTACTTTCATATTAAAGATATATGAGCAATACAAGACTAGAACCTATTACTTTCCCATGAGGATTATTTGTTGTAGGATAGAGTTTCTTTTGTGGGGGGGGGGGGGGGGGTTCAATGTCAGGTCTGAACTTTACAATTCTTACGTAATTCTATATATGAAGATAGAGGCGATCCTAGGTTTGATTCTATATCGGACTGCTTTGACCCCAGACTTTACCCAAAAGGCGCCACTTGAAACTTTATTCTTCATGCTAAAAAAAAATTACTGATACATTTTATTTTGTAGAATAAAGTTGTTTATTCTCTCTAAGAAAAGATCTGTATTATACGTAAAGATCTTAATGTACACATGCATGAATGTATTTAGAACTTTGTAAGTAGTATTTAGTAGTTAGATTTCCTTATAAACAGACAAAGTAAAAGTCTAGATTTTAAACTAGAAAACTCGAACTTTGTCCGTGATTCACTATCTCACTCTACGGTATGGAATCTCGGCTAGATCATAATGACTATTTATAGCGAACAACTATCAACTTTGACTTCACATAGTGCTGTTTTGCAATATACTTCCATTGAAAACAAATAAAATATCTGTGCTTTGGAAAGGATATAGACTGTATTAACATGCCTTCAAGAAGTATACTTAAGATAATATTTACACTTGCTTTGTCGGTTTTCATGAATAAATTAGTCTTTTGTGAGGCAGACGACACGATTCTATTTCCAGATCCGGAGACATATCCAGGGACTTTCACCAGGTTAAACCACATTTCTCAAAGTCATGGCCACTCAAACTATCAAGAAATACTCAAACTGTACTATAGTCTCTTTTTAGACAAAGAGCTTTTCGGAAAGGCAGGAATCATTGGAAGTTCTATTTTAAGTATTTCCGCCGGATCCAGAAATGCTTTCGATGGATCGAGTGGGGCATCTGAAATAAATGATACGGATATTGAAGAGGCTTTGAGCAGCGAAAGGTCTCAGCGTCCAGGCATTCCATTTGTTGGTTCAAGTCAGAATAATTGTTTCGTTGACGTCCAGCGTCTTTTTAAGAACGTTAAAGAAAACGAGTGGACATGGCCTTGTGAGTAATACATTTTTGTTTTTCCCTGTCTTCGGTAGTCCTTTGTTTGTCTATAACTAATACTATTGATATGATAAACGTACTGATAGTTACCACCCTGAGAAAGCTGTGCTTGTGTGTTGTTTGTGAGTAATGTGTGGGTGTGTTAGGGTATGTGTGTGTGTCTCAGAGATAAGTTAAATACACAATAAACAGGTCAATCCTAGTGACTGTCATTCAGAGGTTCTGTTCTTTTTTCACATACACAAGTTGTCTTTCACACCTATCTATTGAGTCTCCTGTCTTACTTTCTCTTGAGTCTCCTGTCTTACTTTCTCTTGAGTCTCCTGTCTTACTTTCTCTTGAGTCTCCTGTCTTACTTTCTCTTGAGTCTCCTGTCTTATTTTCTCTTGAGTCTCCTGTCTTACTTTCTCTTGAGTCTCCTGTCTTACTTTCTCTTGAGTCTCCTGTCTTACTTTCTCTTGAGTCTCCTGTCTTATTTTCTCTTGAGTCTCCTGTCTTACTTTCTCTTGAGTCTTGTGTCTTACATTCTCTTGAGTCTCCTCTCCTACTTTCTCTTGAGTCTCCTGTCATACTTTCTCTTGAGTCTTGTGTCTTACATTCTCTTGAGTCTCCTGTCTTACTTTCTCTTGAGTCTCCTGTCTTACTTTCTCTTGATCTCGTGTCTTACTTTCTCTTGAGTCTTGTGTCTTACTTTCTCTTAAGTCTCCTGTCTTACTTTCTCTTGAGTCTCGTGTCTTACTTTCTCTTGAGTCTTGTGTCTTACATTCTCTTGAGTCTCCTGTCTTACATTCTCTTGAGTCTCCTGTCTTATTTTCCTCTTCTTTTTTCTTTTACTCTTTAATATTTTAACGTTTTTTTGTTGCTATATTTTGCGCACTCCATCTTGGTATTTCTCTTTCTCTCTTTCTCTGTCTTTCGCCATTTTCCCAGTTCCTTTAATTACTTACTCTCTATTGCTCTCTGTCTCGTTCTCTCTGTTCTTCTTTTTCTCTGTTTCTTTTCATCTTCAATTACAAACAAACAATTACATTCCCCCGATACACACCCACACTCACGTGACCTCATCATCTGTGTACGTTTTTACCATAGAATGGATGGCTGCCTGGTCGTGAGGTTTGCGTGCTGGACTGTCGTTCGGATTTATCGACGGTCGAGGGTTCAAACCCTGCCCGCTCCCATCCCCCGTCGTCCTGCGGGAGGTTTGGACTAGGAAGTAAACTATCTTCAACTCTGAAGGAACATCCGAAACATGTAAAACAAAACATTAGAATAACAAATGTAATATATTCAAATGCTTTCATGCCTTCAAGTACATTCCCTTTTTGTTTATTTTTATTCTTTCATCTTTAACTGTTCAATTTCCTTTTAGAAAACGTTTTAATTAAATACAGTTTTTAAACCATCAAAAATATTAAAATACCTAATTTAGTCCTTTAAAAACAAGATTACAAAGAGAGTTTGTGTTACACAAACTCAGAGGCGGCCCCCGTCGAGGTCGGATCCCTGTCGTATCTGCATATTCGCAAATAATATTCAAGAGGTGATTTAATTTTGATGGACAAAAGTAATAATGTTTCAAAGATTCATTTGCCGTAAATTTAAATTTAAATTAAATAAAAAAATAGTAGATTAGTTTTAGTATATTAAAACATTACAATATTGATCAAAACGTTTGGAAATGAAAATCTACACTTTGTTTTTACACTTTAAGTTTAGAAATTGAAATTCTACATCTTAATCTAGTCTATTTTAGTCTAAACTAGATCTAGAAATTCTAGATCTAGACTCTAAAATAATTTTAATTAGAATATAAATCCAGATCTAGATATACTGTAATAAAAATCTAGATCTAGTTTAAAAAATCTAGATTAGATCTAAATCAAGATATCATTCCTTTTTTAAACCGCGAGTCACATAACAAGGCTTAATAAACATTACTATACCGCGTTCTTTAAGCATTTCATTTAAAGAATTCATTCCATATGACGTCAAAGGAAAAAAAACACTACGTCACACGGGCTAGCTAGAATAAAAATCGCCTTCATCATTACGAGCCATTTATCGAGTGTTCATAGACATTGGTGCACCGAGAGCGTTCTTTTAGCATATCATTTAAGGAATTCATTCCATATGACGTCAAAGGAAAAAAAACACTACGTCACACGGCTTAGTTAGACTAAAATATGTTTTCATCAATACAAGCAATTTTTCGAGTGTTAATAGACATTGGTGCACCGAGTGCGTTCTTTTAACATTACATTTAAAGAGTCCATTTATATTACGTCAAAGAAAAAAAATTCCATTACCTCACAATAGACTAGTACCGGAACCATAAAAAAATGTCTTTATTTACACGAGATATTTAACGAGGGTTCATAGACATTGGTGCACTGAGTTCTAATAGAATTTATTTAAAGAGGATCAAAGCCGCATTGTTTTTGCGTTTTGTCTGTCAGTCGGTCAGTCCGTCCTCTTGATATAAAAAAAACAACAACTAAAAGTTATTAAAAATTGATTAACCTTTATTGTACGTTTCAAAACATCGCAATAATTTGTAGGTATGAACACAATTGAAAAGTTTATATAATAGATTGTTCCGGATGTTTGTATAAATAGTAAAAGAAAAAGAGAATTTCCGATAAATGTAATACCGTTAATTAAATTTTTTGGATGGTCTCGTATAAAAATTAGATGTACTACAGCCATGTGGAGAGATTTTCATACCTTACTTTGGTGTTTGGATTCTGTTTTCCTTAAAAATCGGAACATAATATTAACGATAATTAGATTTTTTTATGTTTTAGGTAGAAAGTTAAATGTACTGTTAGAGAGTAGTGAGTTAAAATATTTTTCATAAAACTCCGTAAAATCATTATTTCGTAAATGAGAAGATTATTTGTTTATTAATTAGAAGAGGGAGTTCAAACAATTATTTGGCGTTAGTAGATTTTTAAATAAATTCGGAAATTTCTGGCGACGATTTGTAAGAAACAATATCCGGAACTTTCTTTATCGATTACAAAACTTCTATGTTATGTTTCAGCAAGAAAATTAAATGTCTAAAAAGTAATTTTCAGTAATCTATTCTAGTAAATTACTTTTTTTTAAAGCCCTGAACAACCTATTGTCGATATTTTAAAAATTTGTTTAAAGATGAAAATACGGAACAATTTGATATTGATAACCAAATTATAGTGACGCATTGTCAAATAATATAAGTGTAATATTAGTAAATTATGCGATTTCAAACAATCATTAGGCATAATTCATGTTTTATAAAACAATATCCGGAACATTTTTACACTTAATGAAATATAAGTCAGTATAGAGATTTTGATTTAGCATTAATATGCTTTTTACATAAAAAACGGAACAACATATTATTGATAATGTGTTTTTGCAACGTTTAAGCATGGAAATTGAATGTAATATAAATTAGAAGAGCAAAAAAACATTTGTTGGGGTTGATTAGTTTTGCACAAAAAAATCCGGAACAATCAATTTTTAGATACTTAAAAAACTATTGAGATGTTACGGGAGGAACATTAAAGGGTAAATCAGATTTTCAATAGCTTTTAGAGTTCTAGTTTTTTTAATCTAATCGTGACGGACAGACCGACCAACAGACAAAACGTACAAAAATAATCTTCTTTTATTCGGATGGGGGCACTAAACAAAAAATAAATAAAATCTGATTTTTAAAAAAAGTTTAAGGAATTGGTTTAGCACCTGATCATGTTGCGACGTTACGCTACTGCACGAAAATCGCTACATAAAAAGTCCATTTAAAAAAAATGTGCGTGATATTTACATACAAAGTGCATTATTAGCCTATATAAACAAACAGAAATGTTTGCTTTTAATTTTAGCAGCTAGTCGACCAGAAAAAACATCTTTAACTATTATTTATATTTGTTGTAAACATTTCCTGAAAATATATTTGACTTAGTGATACTGAAAATACACAAAAATTGTCCATCTTTGTTAGCATATTGTAACATTGCCTCCCTTACATTTACGTAATTGTTTTAGAATTGGTGTATTTTTATGAAAAAACCGCTTGCATAATTAATTTTATAAATTAAAAGTTGGCATTTAGAAAACCAAAAGTAGGCGTTGCACCTAAACTTTTCAAGCCGCATTTAATGATGAAATAATATTTTCATATCTCTTCTAGTTTTCGAGATCTGAGTGTGACAGACGGACAGACGGACATTTTGCACAAACCTAATAGCGGCTTTTTCCCCTTACGGGGGCCGCTAAAAAAGATTTTTTCTAGTCACTTTTCGGTAAAAAAAAATATGAATACTAATAAAAGAAAGTAAAACATCTATTTGACACCTTGCGATCTGTCAGGCAGATAATGTTGAGTCTTCTGTTTCTATGGCCGACGGTCATGGGCCAGCACAACTATCATCCGCCTCGACTTTGCAGACTAATGTAAAGGTATCAAATATAGGTTGGAATAGGTTGGATTCAGAAGCGCTCTTGAAATCCCGGAATTAGATATCCCAGTCTTCACCGAGATTTGAACCCGCGACCCGTCGTTTCAGAACCACTGGGTAGCAAATAAAAAAATCACCCTTCTCTCTATTCGTGTTCCAGTTCTAGACTCATGGGGCAAACCAGGACCGTCCATTCTCTTGGGGCGACTTATATTTGTAGGGAGTTACAAGGAATGCAGAAGTTCAAAAGCGCCCCCTCCTCTGCCGGATGAAGGTGGCAGTGCTTTCAAGGGGAACTACTGTGTCTTGAACTTTGCGGCCAAGGTAATTATCTTTTTTTTGAAAAAAATCTACTTTAAAAAGTAATGAGATTAAATAAAAAAAAATATTTCCTTTAAATAACCTGCATTTTTTTATTTTATTTATTTTGAAATAAATAAATGAACTAGATCAGCGGTTCTCAACCTTTTAAACTCGCGACCCCTTTTTACAATCCCCAACTCTTTCGGTGGCGCGATGAATGGGGTATAAAGGACGCCTAAGGATATAAGGAACGAATAAATTAATAATGCTTTTGAAACACGAAATTTAAAGGTTAATTTTATTAAATGAATGGACTATATTTTGTATTTTCATGTGTTAAAGTGAAAAACTATCTTTGCACAGTGTAGTTCTTAAAATTAGTTCTAGATCTAGATCCTTTCGATCTCGTCTCATGTAAACATGGCTATAATGACCTAAGTCCATGAATTAGTAATACTTTCATAGAGTTGGGATTTATTTTAGGGTCTTAAGCTTGTTTTAGCGCTACTTTACATATGCAACGGTTCCAGTTAGTACCTAGGAACATTTATGCAAAGTATTATCAAGATTGGTCAAATTGTTTTGATTTCTATGAGGGACATACATACATACATACATACATACATACATACATACACATACATAAATACATACAAACATACATACATACATACATACATACATACATACATATATACATACATACAAACACACATACACACATACATACATACATATATACATACATACATAAGCTCTACTTTATGCTTTATATTATTAAAGAGAGGCATGAAGCCCCTCCCCAATCCAAAAAAACCTGATGAAATACGGTCCTGATAAACAAATGAACACTAGAAATGATTAGGGACTATATACACCTTCTCAATAATGATGAACTCTTGACCGTTTTAGTAAATGTATTTCATAGCCAGGACTCGGCACGATGTCATTGACACAAGCCTCGCTGTTTGGATCGCTACCTCTTCAGATTGGCTCGTGTATGCCTGACAGTTGTACTGAAAGCGAGATCACAGGCATCGTCCAAGAAGGTAAACAAAAAAATAAATCTATTTCTTTAATTATAACTGACCATTGCTCCAAATCTAACTTAGATACACCCCAGTATAAAAGAGGCAATTTTACATACTACTACACTTGAACATAACTATATATATATAAATATATATATATATATATATATACTACACTTGAACATAACTATAAATATATATATATATATATACTACACTTGAACATAACTATAAATATATATATATATATATATATATATATATATATATATATATATATATATATATATATACATATATATACTACACTTGAACATAACTAGAAATATATATACTACAAACTCAGTACCACAAATGATCAAAACTCATTTTTAGTTCCAATTGCTAGGACTAATAGGGTCCCACAAAAGGAGGTCATGTCTTCCGTCCGGCGGCCGGCATTAGTCTAAAGCAGTGATGCCCAAAGTACGGCCCGCGGGCCAGAGCCGGCCCGCGTCGTGGTTGCATCCGGCCCGCCGAAAAGTCGGCACATAAAGTAATAAATTCTCTCCCCTTCAAAAAAAAGTTTAAAATATATCTTTACCTTTGTTAGGGCCCTCACTTGTTTCTCTGATGGATTGGTACCATGACCTTTAACGAGTATGAGTTTGTGCAATGGAACTCTGAATGTAGAATCTACCCGGATAAGTGAATGGATCTTTTTTGTGGAACATGATAATAAGCCAACATAGTTTGTTTTGTAAAGAAAGTCTGGATGTTTAAAAAAAAAACATATACAGTGGCATTATAAAACAAATATGAAGGCCTTCTTGGTTTGAGCCTTCTTGGTTTGAGCTGCGTATAAAAGATTGGTTAAACTACGCCTAGAGATTTGACCAAAAAGAGACAAGAAAATAGTTGGTGGTAAAAGTAGCTACAATGCTGCTCTCATTTTAAGTAGAAATGAAGCAACATTTTTTAGACGCGTAAAAAATGATAGACTTTAACTATCCCATTAATTAATGTAAGAACTAGATCCAATAGTTGCAAATGGTTTCAAGTGAATTTTGATTTCATATTTTACCATTATGTTGATGTGGCCCGCAACACGCGTGTCGAAAGTTAAAATGGCCCGCAGGTCAAATT
The DNA here is from genome assembly GCF_947242115.1 of Biomphalaria glabrata. Classification (NCBI taxonomy): domain Eukaryota; kingdom Metazoa; phylum Mollusca; class Gastropoda; family Planorbidae; genus Biomphalaria; species Biomphalaria glabrata. The sequence continues at coordinate 37,815,592 of NC_074719.1, read as the reverse complement.
AGGTTGAGCATCACTGGTCTAAAGTGTCAAAATGTCCGACTTTTTCACATCTGTTTAATGGCATACAATCTAGCGATCGGATTTAATACTTGATATGAACTGGTTTAAGTATAAAAACTGCCTTAACATAAGATGTCAAACTTCACCGCAAGACTGCCATGATAAATACACTTGATAATGACCAATTAATACATAGCATCAACCAATTCAATTTGCGTACTCGATGTCGTCATGTATGTGTTTAAGAAATAGAATCTGTTTTCAAGATATGGACTAAGGCTAGAAAGTTAAGAGGATATGTAACTTCTCTGATCCTGTGAAGGACTAGGTACCCGTGGTTTTGGTGATGGCCGCACAGAAAATGAAGCTGTGTCAGTATCGTTTGCGATTCGTACGTGAGGGATGCATCTCTGATTTAGCCTGCGAAAAACACTGCAAGAACATGGGCGTAGTCTGCAAAAGTCACAGTGTTTTTCAACTGAAACACTCTTTGAAATACATGGAGGCTCGTTCTACACTATTAGCTTATCACACTGCCACACATCATCAGTCATAAGACAAGGGAATGCACTGCTAGACTAATACGAAAGATGTTTCGGAATTCAGATACTGATAACAACGTTGCATGCGCCAGATCACAAACTAGTACTACAGAAGTTCAGTGACACTAGTGGTCATTCATAAATGACATCACGCAAAAAATGACCTTTTTTGACCCCCCCCCTCCCCCCTTGTCACAAAGTATCACAAATTCTCAGAACCCCCCCCCCTCCCCCACTGCGTCACGTCACAAAATAAAAATAAAGTATTTATTTCAAATTATTTATTTCTCATCAATTTTGTTCCCAAAGAGGTTTCATGTGCTCATCGATAGTATACACGGGAAGATTTTCTTCTTCTGCTTGAGGAGCTGACTCGACAATTAAATTGCTTAGCGAGAAATAATGTAAAGTTCATGTTGATGTTTTACTAAGTGTATCATTTTCTCAACTCCCCTCCCCCCTAGAGCGTGACGTCATTTACTAGTAACGCAGACAAAATAAAAGCAATCAACTAAATTCTTCAAATACACAAATAAAATCTAATAAAATATTCAGAAAGACACAAAGATAAAGGCACATTCCTCGTTCCATATGCTAAGACAAATGTGTACACAAGCTCCTTCTTCCCTAGTGCTACTATAACATGCAATGGGTTGCCCTGAGCTCTCCAGAAAAAAACAATGACTTGGCAGAATTTAAATCATTGGTCACCATGCATGACTAGATGCATGACGCGTAGGACGTAATCATCTTCTTTTTTGAAGTAACGTCTGTATTATATAAGATACGTGTGTTGTGTTCGCAGGACAATAGGAGGTTAAAGTGTTCAACGATTTTTCAATTTATTTTGTACGCACGGAGGCTCTGAAAGACTTCTGTCAATCTGTGGATATTCAAGAGAATACGTTGCATGGAGCACCGGGCAGCTCCAATGATGAACTACTGTAACAAGTCCTTTCTTCTGAGAAATATAATATGTAATGAAGTTGTATTACAGCCTACAATTCCTGTTTAACCAAATAAATATGTGCAGTTTACTTTGAACAAAAGTGCCTAAGAAAAATCGAAAAAGTGGAAGACAAAGGCCACCCGCTCCATCAGAACTAGTCAGGTCGTCGCGAAGTGGGCGATTGCTGTCAATCAAAACAAGAACGGACAGGTACAAAAACTCGTTCGTACCTCACTCGGTCAGACTCTATCACCGCCACTCATTGATCAGGGAACATGAAAAGCACCAAGATACCTGTGTGTAGTCGCTGAATGAACTCTTTATGTTGTCTGTTGTATTTATGTGTATTTTTCTGTTGTGTTGTCTTTATATGAGAAAAGAGTCCTTGTAATCACAACAAATTTCCGTAAGGATCAATAAAGCAGTCTTAGTCTTTTTGTCCTCCTTTGTAAGGCTTTGTCTTCCTTTTTGTCCTCCTTTGTAAGGCTTTGTCTTCCTTTTTGTCCTCCATTGTAAGGCTTTGTCTTCTTTTTTGTCCTCCTTTGTAAGGCTTTGTCTTTCTTTTTGTCCTCCTTTGTAAGGCTTTGTCTTCCTTTTTGTCCTCCTTTGTAAGGCTTTGTCTTCCTTTTTGTACTCCTTTGTAAGGCTTTGTCTTCTTTTTTGTCCTCCTTTGTAAGGCTTTGTCTTCTTTTTTGCCCTCCTTTGTAAGGCTTTGTCTTCTTTTTTGCCCTCCTTTGTAAGGCTTTGTCTTCTTTTTTGTACTCCTTTGGGCATGTAGATATCTGTTAACCCTAAGGACAAATGATATAAGAAATAGTGTCATTCAAGCATGGAACGGGCTGCCTGAATCAGCCAGGAAATTATTTAAATTGGGTAAACTTTCACTCTTTACTCAACATGAACGACCAGGTTTAATACGTTGATAAGAGAAGTTAACATTCTTGTTTTAAATAAAAGCCCGTAAATTATAAGATATAATAAAATACCAAATAATAATAGAAAAAGATAGAAAATAATTTCTTTTTGTTGGATTCATTATGTTCGGCAGGTTTGAATTTATTAAATGTCTCTTCGAGTTTAGTTGCCATGCCAACAGAATGCCGCTCGGACCAGAGGGAGTATACTAGTGCCACTGTAGCCTCAATGTAAGTACAGTTAGTACAGATACAGAACAGATAGTCCGACACTTTGTAATCCGACTCGTTCAGTAATCCGACGCCGTTTCGGCTACAATGGACGTTTCAATTGCACATGGGTGTTGTGAATAGCAAGCTTAACCTCTTGTTCATGTTTTATCTTGCTGTGTTTTTGATTGTCTTTCTGTGATCACTGCGACAGTTTCCCTGCCGTAGATTTAGTGTTCCATTTGTTTAGCTACGTCTTTGTTGCTGGCGAGCAGGGGCGGGCTGGCTATATGGGCAACTGGGAAAATGTCCGGTGGGCTGGTACATAAATGGGCCGGTGAAGTTGGCGAGTAGGCCACTTTAAATGTCAGTAAGTCCCGTAAACGTGATTGGCCTCACCGTACCTTTTAATGGTTACGCTTCATTATAATCTTTGGCTTTGTTTGACATGTTTTGGTTGTTACTTCCAAAATAGCCCAAACATCCCACAGGACAGCCGAAGGGGAGGGGGGAGGTGTGGGGGGCGGGCAGAGTTCAAACCCGGGACGACACTCCAGAGCGCATAACACGCGAATAGACAGCCATTAAGTTTTATGCTCTACTCTTTGTTATATCAAAATAACTTCATAAACTAATTAACATTGTGATTGCATTGTAGATTGTCTTGAGTACAAATTGAAATTTCCTACAGCCTTTAAGTCTATTTACATGTAGAAATACAACACGTTACTCAAACCCTCGTTTGCGTACATGCGTTTAGTTTTATGTATATCATATGCAATCAGGTTTTGGGCCGAATCATATAGTGATTCCTGGCGGATACCTAGTCCTCCCCTGCTGTTATTATTTCAGTTATATAAAGATTCTATGGCGTACTTTGGGATCTGGGTGAATGGATTTGATTTCTGAAATTACCAAAACGTATAAATCACCTAATTCCAATGTAATACTTTTCAATACTTTTAGCGTTCTTTTGTCCATCATTTTGGCATTACTGGTATGCGGCACTCTTTTCGACCTTCTGGTCATTCAACGACCGAAATGGGCTGCCCAGGATCAAGGTGACGACTGCGTGGACTCTGGCCTGGAGAATGCGTTCAGTGCACAAAGCAGGTTCAACTACCTTTCTATCCCTGACGTGGAGAGGACCATCGAAGAGGAAGTGACGTCGCGTGACCAGGCGCCCATGAATGGAGACAGCCTCAGAAGCAGGGAGGAGCTATACAACACGTCTGGGACAGTGCTGTTGAAAGAGGACGAACCATTGCTTAGGAAAGCAAAGATAGAGCCCAAAGCTAGCACTTGTTATGGTAAGACGTTTAGATATAGCTGGGGTATTTTTAAAGTCATACATAAAGCAAATCAATCTATAGTTTACTCCCAGTGGAAATGCAGGCAACTGTTGTATCATTAAAAATATTTACGTTTTAGACCTTTTGTATTCTCAAAAAAAAAGGTTAATCGTTGGCAATGGAAAAGGATTATATAAAATATATTTTCTTTCAAGAAAAAAAAATTTCAAAGAGAGTTCGTGTTATTTCAGAAACTCAAAGGCGGGCTTCGACGGATCAGCACAAGGACAAGGATTATTCATGAATTTTTATTTATTTTTTGCTGATAAAATTAATATAGCGACAAAGTGATTCTTTTTCGATATAAGAATCTACATATTATCTAGGATTCCACTTATCAGATTGCAAATTCTATAAAGGCGGTAGGTCAGTGAACATGAATCTCGAAAACGGCTATAACTATTTTCCTAGAAATTTGCAGTTTATGTAGTTTTAAAAAAAAATAACTAGCTAATTGGCCACACGGGGAAAACTCTGGTTTTACTTATGAGCTTTCAAAATGTAGTAATCTTGAAAATTAAATTTGGTTTGGAGGTCTGGACAATCTCTATCTGGAAAACACATTCGTCACTGGGTATTCCCGCATGCATGGAGTTAAAGAGTTAAATAAATAAATAGACATTTTTTAGCACCGACTTCTAAATCTGGATGTATAGACATCACCAAAGTAAAATCTTCTATTCCATATCTCTAGATCCAGTATTCTAGTCTAGAGTCTAGACCACTGTCTGGATCTGTATCAACAAAATAGAATTTTATATACTCATGAGTTGAAACTGTAGATAACATGAGCTTAAACATGTTTTTTCGGAGGGAATTGGTTGGTAAAATTGTTTTTTTTAATGCATCATTCATTAGTGGAAGCCCGCTTTAAAGGTTAGGACTAGTGCGACTGTACAGTCTTGTAATGTAATCAGCTCTATTTAAGGGTGTTTTATTTAAAGGTATTTAAAGTTTATTTAACTAAACTAAATTAAGAATGTAGTCATCACTTTTAGGAATAAAATACAGCTTTATAAAGGAGGAATTGTTTTAAACACAAATTGTTCCTTGTTTATTGCATGTTCTGTAAAGAACCTTGTATGACAACCAATACTAGATCTAGTATCAGAAACACGTCATTATATGTGTGTTCCCAAATAGGTTAGAATCAAACTTTCTATCCCATAAATTAAAGAAAAAAAAATTTTAACAGGTGTGTTGTCCCAGATTTTATTGTCCTTCTCTGTATACACCAACGGTTCTAAAGTTCTGAACACATCACAGCCTCCTGGATCACTGACGGCTGTCAACGGTATTCGATGTCTCAGCATGTCGTGGGTGGTGCTGGCGCATGTCTTCGACTTCGGACTTCCCACTGCAGGTGAATAACCCTTTAACCATCTTTCGTTCTCGAATCAGGTTTTATATACATTGTATTAGAGCCCATGTTTTCTGTTTGAAGAAATTATACTTAAAAAATAATATCAACTCACTTTGTCTGTCTGTCTGTTTGTCTGGTAAAAGGTTTGTACACGTTATTTCTCCCACACGCATTCTCGGATCAAGTTGAAACTTTGCACAATTATTTATTAGCTTAGACAAGACTTAAATCAATATTTAAAAAAAAAAACTAACACATTAATCAATTAATTACTGGGTCATTTATTATTTGGTTTGATACCACCAAGGGAAATTAACCCTTTACTAACAATTACTGCCAAGTATGTAGTGTTTTGTCCCCATAGATAATTTAAACTTTAAACAATTATTAATTGTATCTTACAAAACATGAATGTATTACATATTTAACAAATTAGTCAATTATTAATAACTTATTATTTTGTTTGATATCGAATAAGGAAACTAACTTCTAGATAGTTAGATACTGTAAGTGTGGAGTTCTTTCCCTTAGATAAGCTTTTCTATTTTTCTTACTTTCGAAGGATTTTATTTTAAATTTTGTTTGCTGTTTTACTTCGTTTACAAACAAACTTTCAGAAATTTCGGTGAAAGGTGATGATTAGAGGATTTAAAGTACACAAATTTTAATAAAACAAATGTTTGAATTTTATTAGGTGTACATGTTGTTGTTTTTTGTTTGGTAGACTAGATGTTACGATACCATTCACCATGTGTGGCTGAGTGACAGAATCCGTTTGGGTAGGTTGGAGCTCGAATCTCATAGAGCTTCCCCCCCCCCCCCCCCCCGACATAAAGCGCACTGAGCAAGTTAAAGGAGCATGGACGATGTGTCATACAACAGCAATTTAAATATTCATGTATCTCAGGTTTTGATTGAAGGTAAAGTTCCCCTTCCAGACCTTGCGATATATAAGGGAGACGATGTTAAGGTCATCTTGTTTCTTTGGCCAACGGTTAACTATCAGGATGTCATGTGGCCACCACAACCGCCTTTACTTTCCCCAACCAAAGTCAGGTACCCATTAGAGTTGGGTGGACTTAAAATTCCGAAATTCAAAATCCCAGTCTTCACCAAGGTTTGAACCCAGGACCCCAGGTTCGAAAGCCAAACTTTTAACCACTCAGCCACCGAAAGAAAAATTACAACAGAATTATTTACTATGATAAAGTTATGTACATAACTGTTATTTCTTTTCCGGGAAGTAAAGCGGTGGCTGTTGTTCTCGTGGTTAAAGATGTTGTTGTCTTCATCGTCGTCCTATGAGTTGATGATGTTTTCGTTGTCGCTTGCTGTTGTTGTTGCTGTTGTTGTTCTTGTTTGTTGTTTTTGTTTTTTGCTCTAAAAGTTTGATATTCTACATATTGTTGCTGTTAAATTTGAACCTTGTTTTTTTTTTATGTGTAGCCAATGTTGTTGACGAACTACCAGTCCGGTTGAGACAGTGGACTGCTGACGCCATCTCTAACGCGTTCGTGTCTGTTGATACTTTCTTTACGCTAAGGTAACTAATCAACCTAAAGCCTTAACGTTGAGGTGGCCCATACTGTAAACAATATCTGGCTAGCTGCAGAAAGTTTATGGAGACTTCAATTCCATGTATGAAAAAAAAAATCTGGAGTTCGAATAAGTTTTAAAAGAAGTTAAAAGGATGGCTTACAGTAGCCCACGGAGGAAAACTCTCCCGTCACCTCAGCGTGGTGTCTCGGTGGAAACATCCGCCCTAACGCTCCCGTCTGCTCAGAGTGGTGTCTCGGTGGCAACATCCGACCTAACGCTCCCGTCTGCTCAGAGTGGTGTCTCCGTGGCAACATCCACCCTAACGCTCCCGTCTTCTCAGAGTGGTGTCTCCGTGGCAACATCCACCCTAACGCTCCCGTCTTCTCAGCGTGGTGCCTCCGTGGCAACATCCGCCCTAGGAATCGGACAGGCCAAGTTTCAGAGCGGACATTACTTCCAATGGGCTACCACAGTAATGCTCTAGCGATCGTAGATGCATGTGGTCAAGATGGAAGAAAGACTTGCTAAGCCAATCCCATCGGTTACACCGTTCTCCAACGGGGGACCATATTCTTGGTAATAGTCACATTTGAAAGATTTGAACAAGGACTAGTGTGTCTATCCATCATAGTGTAGAGCCAGGGCCGCCGCTACCTATTGTGCAATATGTGCACCTTTATTTTTAACATTTTTTGTTCATTAAAAAAATTACTACAATATTTTATATCAAATCTAATTATTCCATTATCCTTTAAAAACTAAAAAAATAAGATATTCGATCATGGAAAAGATAGAGCGGCGCGCCAAAGATTCCCTCGAGTTTTTGCAATAGGCACCTAACTCTTTTCTGATCTTGAATTTTCGTGGATTGTTTTTGTTATTTGTTTTGAATGACGCTTACAGAAGCAGATCAGTAAACACATTTTGTTACTTTGTTCTTCTTAGTATCTACTTAATACATATCAATATTGTTATTTATTCGAATACCCGCCTTGTAAACTCAGATCTAGGAATTAAAGTAATCAAAAAGTCAATTTTAAAATCATTCAATTTTTATGTTAAAAAATGACAGTTAGTTAAGCATAGAAAAGTTGTGGGTGATTACCGATGTAGATCTACATTAAGTTGTGAGCTAGAAACCAACGACCGACCTACAACAAGTGGAGGGGACGGCGAAAAAAAAAATGTTTTATTTTTATTGTAGTTATTAATATATTAGTAATATTAGTAAATTGACATTATTACCAATGTTTAAAAATTAAAATATCTTAATATAGACGTCGTTTCATCGTCTATATAAGACCTTGTCAAATGTAGACAGTTTTCCCGAGAGGCGCATGCAACAATATGGGTACAAACTTTTTTAAAGAAAACCTGTCTAAACGTCTCCCAGTGCCGGCCCTAACTATTGCGGAGCCCTATGCGAATCGCATTGCGCGGGGCCCAGTATGGGTAGGGATATCATAATAAGTGAAAATTAAGATTTCGGATTAGAAAATATATTTGTCTTTACATTAGATTGCTATTAAAATGAAATCTGACAATGCAGTTTTTTTTTTGTTTTTATTTTTTATCAGGCGTAGGATTGGCGTTTTCCATATTGAATGACAGCCCAAATGATAATTTTGTCTATTTTTAACGAGATTGTATGACTTTTCGGGATATTGTAATAATTTCAGATTTTCAGAAGTTCCTGGGAAATCTGGAGGCCGCGGTTATAATGGTTTAATTAAATAATTTACACCTAGAATTTGCGCTGGCCCTATAAAAGTGCGGGGCCCACTGCGGCTGCATAGGTTGCACTGTTCTAAGACCGGCCCTGACGTCACCCACCGCTAGTGTGATTCTTCTGGGTTTTCTTATCTCAGAATGCGAATATCTTTCGACTATTTCACTTCATTATAGTGACGATTTTTTTGTGAAATAAAGTTCCGCGACAGAGACGTCCACGAAGATGATCATAAAAAAGATCACGCTCATTACAGACGTCCGTGTGTTATATGTACTTGACCAGGCCTGCCTATTTATTATTAGACTTAATATGTTCTTCAGCTTTTATTTTGACTAGGATGTAAAATCCGCTCTAAAAGAAAACACATTAATATTGGCCTTTTAAAAATATTCTCTCTTCTTATTACGACAAAAAAAGGCGTTGCAGACGCCAGGAGAAAGAATTTCTGCTGAAACCTGCTGCATCTCCAATTCTTTCTCCAGGAAGGAAGAACTTTTTACAACGCTTGAAAATTATGTAGACAACACTATTTCCGAGAAAAACCAAAAACGGAAGTTTTTATTTATTGAAATTTTATTAAGTTAATTTCGATTCTAAACATAGAAAAAAAAAGTAGAGGAGGCGGCATTTTTAAATTTCGCACGCAGGTGGCCACAACCCTCGCGGCGGCCCTGTCTATAGCAAACAACATAGGTACCTAAGGTACTATTTTATTATTAACTTGATTTGAAAGTTTATATTGCCTTAAATCCTTCACACGCTTGACTAAAAACGTATTGAGATTTTCAGAAGAGCAAATTCATAGAAACACACAGTGTATTCCGCAGGACTTCAGTTTACATTCTTGCTGTATTTTCCAGTGGTCTATTGGTGGCCTACTTGACAACTAAAGAGATATCCAAGAAAGGTTGGAAGATCAGATGGGGACTGTTTTACTTTCATAGATTTTGGAGGTAATGAACAAATTTACAAAGTTTATATCAACTCACTCTGTCTGTCTGTCTGGTACAATTTTATTACACGTTATTTCTCCCACATCTATTCCTGGATCAAGATGAAACTTTGCACAATTATTTGCACAATTGTCGTATATAACCGTTCCATGATCTAACAAAACATTACTCAATAAAAGAAATAACCAATTTGTCAATAGACTTTGGTAATTAATTATTTTGTTTGGTATCGAAAAAGGGAAGTAAATGCTACTTATTGAGTAATATGGCGTTAGATGTTAAATTATCCCCCTTATTGCGTTTTGTATATTTAAGGATCTAGTTGAAATTTTGCATAACTCTTAATAGTTAGTGATAATAAATAATTCAACAAAAAAATCAACAGATTAGTTAATCAATATGTGTTTATTTATGACTTTAGTTTTGTACAGAGAAGGTAGTTTATTCCTACAGTATTGAGATATATGGCAGTGTTTCTTTTTTAAGCTTTGTTTTTTTTAAATATATTTTTAATATATTTCTTGTTATACAAATCCGTTTTCTTTTTAATTGTTTGAATAATATTAATTAGGTCTCACGTAAGTAAAACATCAGATCATGACATTAAAATTATTAAAAATTTTAAAGCGCATGCGTAACACTGCAGCCTTCTTTACGTTATTATCTTATCATATATAATACAGACGTTACTTCAAAAAAGAGGATGATTACGTCCTACGTGTCAGGCATCTAATCATGCATGTTAGCCAATGACTTAAATTCTGCCAAGTCACTGGTTGTTCTGGCTAGCTCAGGCAACCCATTTCATGATCTAATAGCACTAGTGAAGAATGAACATTAATTCTATTATTAATATGCCCGCACTCTAGCTTACTGCTATTTTTTTTTTAGCTGGTGGTAAGTGCCCAGTGACCTAGTAAGCATGGGGGCGAACGGATTCTATTCGATTAGACCTGTGACATGCAGGATCTATTTAATTAATACATGACCAAATAGATCATTTATATGTATGAGATTAAGAAATGTAACTTTATTGTTTTTTTTATTCCTTTTACAATTTTGCATAACATCACATGTTCATTAAATTATATTGCTAAATAAAGGATTGTACCTGCTTTGAAGTCAATGTTTGGAAGGCATCAATACGTAAGGGGAGACTAAATCAAGTTTTAGTCACTGGGGAGAGGGGAGATTATATTCTTGAACCCTGGCTCTTGGCAATACAACTTAAGTAAGAACTCGACCAATAATCATTGACAAGTATACTATGTTCATTTTCAGGTGTAATTGTAAGCAAAATATCAGTCTATGCAATATTTACACAATTCATCTCTCTCCAGGTTAACCCCTCCATACATGCTGGTACTTTTGAGTGTCCTGGGTCTGCAGAGGTTTATGGGATCCGGCGCCATGTGGTCAACGGTCCAGCCATCTGACAAGAGTGGCTGCGAAAAGAACTGGTGGACCAATCTATTGTACATCAACAATCTGGTCAACACAGATGCATCGGTAACGTTAGCCACTGTTTTGTGTGTGTGTGTGCGTGTGTGTGAGAGAGAGAGAGAGAGAGAGGAGAAAGAAAGAGAGAGAGAGAGGAGAAAGAAAGAAAGAGAGAGAGAGAGGAGAAAGAGAGAAAGAGAGAGAGAGAGAGAAGTATTTTGTTTCGTGTCGATATTGTTTTAAGCGCAATAAGTAATTACAGCTTCGGATTCACGACAGAACGTCTGCTAACTGCCTTACCCTCCACTTACTCAAAAATGTACACTTTTTTAAAACTAAAATATACATATTCAATATTGTTTTTAAAGGAACGTGAGATTAAAGTTACAAGAAATCTATTTCTTTCTTCTAAAATATAGCATACTCTTAGATTAAGTATTTTCATTCATAAGTGGATCTTTATTAAATCTTTCGAAAATTATAGGGCCCTTCGCAAAAATCCTGCCCCGGGGCCTACACGTACTGCCTACTTACCTTGCGATTATCATCTAGCCAGCACAACGACCAACGGCCTTTATTCTTTTTTCCCTAAATGTTAACTACATATTTCAACTCTAAAAATGTATTAAAATATAAATTGCTTATGTAAAATTATAAATTTAGTTTCAAGAACTATGCTTAACTTTTTTTTTTTTCATTTTAGTGTTTTGGTCACTCCTGGTACTTAGCTAATGATATGCAATTCTTTATTCTGTCTCCACTGATGCTGATTCCATTTTACTTGTAAGTATTTAATCTTTTCGCTTAGCTTAAAAAAAAAAAGCAGATTATCACAAAGCAGAGACTACTTTATATATCTATAGAAAGAGTTTTGTTTTTGTAACAAGGGGAATTTACGAATCCAAACAACAGGCAATTACAACAACAACTAAAGCAAAATATATAAAGTATATAAAATAGATAACTAAAGTTGAGTCGCCCCAACAAAATAGCGCGAACAAAATAGCGCCGACAAAATAGCGCCGACAAAATAGCGCCGACAAAATAGCGCCGACAAAATAGCGCGAACAAAATAGCGTCGACAAAATAGTGCAGGAAAAATATATTTCAGTCATTTGAAAGAAATACTTTAAATATCGTAAAATATGAATAGAGCCGGGTTTTTTTTTCTTTTAATGTTGTTATTTTCCAGTCATTTTGCAGGAAACACTTTAGATATCTTAAAACACAAACATGCAAACAGTAAGTAAAAATTATAATAAGCTAAATTAATAATTTCAAACTATAACATTTATTTACATGCCAAAAGTGTACTTTGAAAACAGACAAAGATACTTGTAAGATTTATACACGCACACATATAAACTTTCACAAAGTTAAATTTGTAGAAAATGTCACCTAGAGATTCCATCACTACCTGAACGGGGTCATCACATTTCTAAATCCTATTTTTTTTTTTAGCAAGTTATGCATTTTAAAGATTGGTGAAAAGGGGGAATGATATACAATTTTAAGTACTCTCGTTCTCTGCAAATATGGCATATTTTCAGATTTATTAGGCCTAATATCGAAAACAAAAATGCTGCCCAGGATATTGAATTACTAATAACCCGGTACTTGTATACATATCATATACAAGTCCCCGCTATTTTGTCGGCGCTATTTTGTCGGGTCACCGCTCTTTATATAATGAAACAGCTGTTGGTTATGTTAGTGTAAAATCTGAGAAGAAGCACAATATTTTACAAGGCAAGAAAAATTCCCTGTTCACTAAAGTTTTACATTCACAAAAGTTCTACAATCACACTAGTTCTACAATCACACTAGTTCTACAATCACAAAAGTTCTACAATCACAAAAGTTCTACAATCACACTAGTTCTACAATCACACTAGTTCTACAATCACACTAGTTCTACAATCACACTAGTTCTACAATCACAAAAGTTCTACAATCATACAAGTTCTACAATCACACTAGTTCTACATTCACAAAAGTTCTACAATAACAAAATTTCTACATTCACGAAAGTTAAACAGTCACAAAAGCTCTACAATCACAAAAGTTCTGTATTCAGAAAAGCCCTCCAATCCAGATAAGATAAAAGAGCTTAGAACAGAGTAATGTTTCTGAAACAGTCTCTATACTCTTAAAGTTAGTGTGCATTGTATTTCCAGTAACGTCTACGCTGGGCTCCTCAGCTGCGGGATCTTCTTATTAGCCCAGTGGATCACCACCGGGGTCCTGTCTTCAGACAATGAGTGGAGTCCAACATTGATCGGGCTGAACATAAAAGTCAAGTGAGTACATACTGGATCTTTTGTTTCCTTCACGTGCTTACCAAGCTGATATCTACTCACTCACTCTCTCTGCCTGGAACACATTGTGTGCACACGTTATTTCTCCAACACCCAGTCTCGGATCAAGTTGAAACTTTACACAACTATTTGTTGTATCTAACGAAACATGAATAAGTTAAAACCAAGTAGTCAATTTATCATTGATAATGAATAACTTTGGTTGAAATCCAAAAAGGGGAAATAAATGATACACTATTGAAATATAATTGTCAATGTGGAGTGCTTCCCCTTAGAAAAGCTTGCATTTTTCAATGTTTTGTTTTTATTTGGCGCTTTACAAATTGTGCAAGTCTTTAGATAGGAATAGAATCGTTTTATTATCCATTCACAGGCCTGGTTCACTGGATTATATGATTCACTATTACATTACGCCTTACTGTCGAATGGGTCCGTACATTGTCGGCATTTTAGCTGGATATTTTTTAGCTGTGAACAATGGTCGAGTTCGCCTGAACAAGGTAACATCTTGAACATTAATCATAGAGCGTATATCAAGAGTGAACTTTTGCATCTATTAAATTGTCTTTTTTTTTTCTACTAGGTTACAGCTTTCATCGGCTGGGCGGTAAGCATAGCTTCCGGGCTGGCTATTGTTTACGGTCTGCGTGGCGACGTTGGTGGAGAGAATCCGAGCAGCGTGGGCGCTGCAGCTCTTTACAACGCCGTGGCCAGATCGGCTTGGGGCGCTTGTGTTTGTTGGGTCATCATCGCTTGTTCCTCTGGTTATGGAGGTAAGTTTCAAAGTAGCAGATTCTTGGGTGTAATTAAGAGTAGAAATTACGTTCGACAATCTAAAGCAGCGGTTCTCAACCTTTTAAACTCCTCGACCCCTTTTTTTTTACAATCCCCCACTCTGCCGCGACCCCACCCACACAGCAATACAAGAATAGACAAAAACAATCCATATTTTCGATGGTCTTAGGCGACCACTGGCTAATCGTCAATCGACCCCCAAGGGGGTCGCGAGCCACAGGTTGAGAACTCCTGATCTAAAGTCTAAACCAACGATAAGGCTCTTGTCAATTGACCTGGATGAAACCATCTTTTTGTCTGAGCAGATTTCATACAGATGGTAATTCATCACATCTGTAGTGCTTTTTTCAATGCATGTATCCCTAAAAGACTTAGAACTACATTTGTATATAACTGCTGCCAAGGATGTTCGTCATTTGGGAAAACGTCTCTTTTCATTCCTGCCGCTGCAATGAACTTGGTTCCATCTGACACCTCAACTGAATTCCTTTTTCTCTGCTTCCCTATTAACTTACTCATTTTTTTTTGTATACATGTTTCCAACGGGACGCAAGGCCGAGGTCCTCTACCAAGAGTATTGTACACTATTTAATTAATTCCAGTGTATTTAGGTCACATAGAAACACTTTTACGGCCCGTACAACAAATTGTGTAATCTCTAGCACAGATGTGCATCCACAAACATTTTTAATGAACAATTAATGAACATTTCTCTCCATTTTAAAAACATTTTTATTACCTCTAAAGTTAAATAGAATCTATCGTGGTTTACTAATTATGCGTATCCATAGCGGCAGGGTAACACTTATAGTTACTAGAAGTGAAAATATGAGTAAAAAACAGCATAGCATAAAATATATTGGTTGCAGAGAAATTGTTGTTTTTTTTCAAATAGTAAATATTGTATTTTTAATTAATTATGATTGTATTCTTCTTTAGGTCCTGTAAATACTCTGTTGTCATGGTCACCGTTTGTAGCATTGAGTCGCCTGACGTACATGGCCTACCTCATACATCCATGTTTGTTAAATGTTTACTATGGAAACCAAGAGTCTCTATACAATCTAAACGACACCAACACAGTACGTTGTCATTTATATAGACTGTACATTATATAGGCCGATAATAAAAAGCTATTTGTACTTACTATATGTTGGAGGCCAGACTACGGACCGCGGTCCGTTTCCGGCCCATGCTGCGTTAACATCTTTTTTTAGCACAACTTAAAGTTCAGGAAGTCTTCAGGAGTTTGAGCACAAGCCCTAAAAGCATATCGATGTGGGATTGTTTAGTGTAGTGTAGGGTGCAGAGATTTCTACAAAGCTTATATCAACTCACTCTGTCAGTCTGTCTGTCTGTCTGGGAAAAAAGTTTATACACGTTTTTTCTTTTACACCCCTTCTCAGATCAAGTTAAAACTTTGGCGAAGACAATACATGAATCAATATAAAAAAAAATGTAAACTAATTATTCAATTAATTAAACTAAAATAGTTCCCCTTTTAGACCTTGCGATCTATAGTCAATTAATTACTTTAATTATTTTTGTTTGATACAGGCAAAGGAAAATAATTCTTCAGTTTTCTGAGATATGGTCTAAAAATGTTTGATTTATATAGATAAGTGTGCACGTTATTTCACCCACACCCATTCTCAGATCAATTGGAAAGTTTAAACAATTATTTATTGTACCTAACAAAACATGAATTAGTTAAAAATTTTACTAATTACGACTAGTCAATTAATTACTGGTAATTAAGTATTTTTTTTAATATCAAAATTGAAATTACTTCTACATTATTGAGAGATGTAATTGTAAATGTTTAGTTCTCTTGCTATTTACTAACCTTTAGAATTTTGTTTTCATATTTTGCTTGTTTTATTTTTTAAAGTTACTTTTCACGCGTTTGAAAATATTTGCTTTTCAGGTGGTCACGTATCTTGGCATCCTACTTTTCACCTACGTGGCATCGTTCGTACTCATGCTTGGCTTGGAGTCACCCTGGATCGGCCTGGAAAAAGTGTTCCTTAAAAACAGCAGACGTTAACTTGAACAAAATATCATCTTATTTTATAATTAAATGTATTTAGTCTCAATGGTAAAGTGGAAGAGTCGCTTTATTGGAAGTCTAAAGGCAGTCTTTGCTCATGCCTCAGTGTGGTGATATTAAGCATTATAGATTTAAAGTATGAGCAATGCTTATAAATAGCAAGTGTCCCACATTACGATATCTTATCTTATAAAATACAGACGTTACTTCAAAAAATGATGATGAATGCGTCCTAGGCGTATCACTGGGCCAATCTATTCATGCATGTTATTCAATAAATTAATTAGGTGTATATTCTAATTTTTCTAAATAATGTTTTACGTGAAAAAAAAAGTTTTAATCTTTTTTTTTCTCCAATAAATGGAATAAAGGAAACAAATTAGAACTCTAGTCACATAAAAGAGGTTTTTAGTTTCAGATGTTCTATTGCTGGTTTCTAGCCATGAGTCTGAAGAATATTTCACCAATTGCTCAAAGGACCATACAAAAGTTCTGACCATGTTTTATATGACATTGTTGTAATGCCACTGTGTCATCTATTGTAATTATTGACTTCAAACTTTTGTGTGTGTGTAAGTTTTAGCTTTCCTCCAGTCTTTCAAATATTAGTGTTTGTAATGTCCTTAAACTCTAAATGTGAGTGCGTGTCATACACAATGGTATTTATGTGAAAAAAAAGGAAATTGATATGTATATACTTGAATAAAGTTGAGCAAACTGGTATGAATGACATTTTACATTTAAGTATTATTAAAATATTTTGTTTGTACATGCCAATATACAAAATAATCCTCGCAGTGTTCTTTTTTCATTATTTGAAACTCACCAAAAACTTTTCTAGGATGTATAGTTAATGTTGTAGTTAATGTTGTAGTATATGTTGTAGTTAATTTTGTAGTTAATGTTGTTGTTAATGTTATAGTTAATGTTATAGTTAATGTTGTTGTTAATGTTGTTGTTAATGTTGTAGTTAATGTTATAGTTAATGCTATAGTTAATGTTGTAGTTAATGTTGTTGTTAATGTTGTTGTTAATGTTGTAGTTAATGTTGTAGTTAATGTTATAGTTAATGTTGTAGTTAATGTTGTAGTTAATGTTATAGTTAATGTTGTAGTTAATGTTGTAGTTAATGTTGTAGTTAATGTTGTAGTTAATGTTGTAGTTAATGTTGTAGTTAATGTTATAGTTAATGTTGTAGTTAATGTTATAGTTAATGTTGTAGTAAATGTTGTAGTTAATGTTGTAGTTAATCTTGTAGTTAATGTTATAGTCAATGTTGTTTTTAATGTTGTAGTTAATGTTGTAGCTAATGTTGTAGTTAATGTTATAGTTAATGTTGTAGTTAATGTTGTAGTTAATGTTGTAGTTAATGTTATAGTTAATGTTATAGTAAATGTTATAGTTAATGTTGTAGTTAATGTTGTAGTTAATGTTGTAGTTAATGTTGCAGTTAATGTTGTAGTTAATGTTGTTGTTAATGTTGTTGTTAATGTTATAGTTAATGTTGTAGTTAATGTTATAGTTAACGTTGTAGTTATTGTTATAGTTAATGTTGTAGTTAATGTTATAGTTAATGTTATAATTAATGTTGTAGTTAATGTTATCGTTAATGTTATAGTTAATGTTGTAGTTAATGTTGTAATTAATGTTGTAGTAAATGTTGTAGTTAATGTTATAGTTAATGTTGTAGTTAATGTTGTAGTTAATGTTGTAGTTAATGTTATAGTTAATGTTGTAGTTAATGTTGTAGTTAATGTTGTAGTTAATGTTGTAGTTAATGTTATAGTTAATGTTATCGTTAATGTTATAGTTAATGTTGTAGTTAATGTTGTAATTAATGTTGTAGTAAATGTTGTAGTTAATGTTATAGTTAATGTTGTAGTTAATGTTGTAGTTAATGTTGTAGTTAATGTTATAGTTAATGTTATCGTTAATGTTATAGTTAATGTTGTAGTTAATGTTGTAATTAATGTTGTAGTAAATATTGTAGTTAATGATTTAGTCAATGTTGTTTTTAATGTTGTAGTTAATGTTGTAGTTAATGTTGTAGTTAATGTTATAGTTAATGTTGTAGTTAATGTTGTAGTTAATGTTGTAGTAAATGTAGTAGTTAATGTTGCAGTTAATGTTGTAGTTAATGTTGTTGTTAATGTTATAGTTAATGTTGTAGTTAATGTTGTAGTTAATGTTGTAGTTAATGTAGTAGTTAATGTTGCAGTTAATGTTGTAGTTAATGTTGTTGTTAATGTTGTTGTTAATGTTATAGTTAATGTTGTAGTTAATGTTATAGTTAACGTTGTAGTTATTGTTATAGTTAATGTTGTAGTTAATGTTGTAGTTAATGTTATCGTTAATGCTATAGTTAATGTTGTAGTTAATGTTGTAATTAATGTTGTAGTTAATGTTGTAGTTAATGTTGTAGTTAATGTTGTAGTTAATGTTGTAGTTAATGTTGTAGTTAATGATGTAGGTAAAGCTGGTTTTCCAGCTACCAAACTTATGAAATGCTAAAACTACCTTGCATCAAATAATGGAATCCATACCCTCACCCCTGAATTATATTAGGATCTCTCTCTCTCTCTCTCTCTCTCTTTTCTTTCTCTCTCTACCCCTCCCCCCCCCCCCCCCACGCCAAGCACTACTACACGTTACTAAAGTAGTATAGTTAAACGCTATTAATTATAAATTCAGTATAAAATGAAATTCGACTACCAAATGAACATTGAGCCCTGGAGAATAAATTATGAGAATAAATGTAGAAATAAACTAAGATGTTCTATCCTGGCTTGAGTTGTGTGTTTTCTTATCGACTTGTTGTTTTTTTCAAGTTGTCTTTATTCAACGATGATTATTTTCACAATCATTTGACATCGTGAGCAAACTGTTTCATTCAACTGAGACAAGGCACTGGCAGAAACAGTTTTAAGATTATGAAGTTCTTTTCAGCCATATTTACCCTGCCAGTTTGGCTTTCAAAGGTTGTCATCTGTGAACCAGGCGAAAAAGCCAGCAACCAGATGGACGGTTCAAGAGAAGCAAACTTTTTAAGTGTTCAGACACCATTGAGACCTTTACTATTTCTGGCAGTACATCCTAGAAATGAGATCGAGATCAACAATGTCAATGGCCTTTTCAGGGCTAACAAAAAAGACGAGAGGTCCAAAACGCAGGTAAACCATCATACAAATACTTTCAAAAGAAATGTGAGATCCTCGAGTTTAAATAGTACAGACTTTGGTGATCAGCAAGGGAAATGTGTTTCTGATATTCAGCGTCTATTGGAAAACATGAATGGAAATGCCTGGTGGACTTTACAGTGTGAGTTACTGTATGTGCAGCTCCTAAGCAAAATAACAGTGTAGACATGTTTATTCTGTTTGGCATTACTGGAGAAAATGTAACCAAATATTTTTATCAGTCCTAGACTCATGGGCGAAACCTGGGCCATCACTTCTACTAAGACATTGGAACATGGTGGGCAACTACAAGCAGTGTAGGAGTGCAAGGGCGCCGCCTCTGCCGGGTAAAGAAGGAACTGGCTTTTCAGGGAACTACTGTATATTGAATCTTACTCCCAAGGTTTGAGTTTTGTTGTCATCTTTCGTTTCCTCACGATGGACTGTTATAGACATTTCTGTTATAGACATTTCTGTTATAGATATTTCTGTTATCGACATTTCTGTTATAGACATTTCTGTTATAGACATTTCTTTGTTGTTGATGAATTCTTTATTATTATTTAGGCTTTAAAGCTCATGATTGATTGTGGGATTTCTACTTATGTTTGTGCTACTAATCACCGAATCTAATGGAACCAATTCTCTACGGCTTCGTTAGACCCGGATAGCGTAAATTTGAAAGGGCCGGAACGTACTGCGTGACTGACCGGATATGGCCTGCAGGTCTTTGTTTGGGTAAGGCCGCAACGATATAAACCCAAAAGATAATAAATTAAGATTTTTATTTTCTGAGAGAACTGGTTCCATTGGATTCTGTGATTTGTAGTGCAGCATATGTGTTTAAAACTATATGACCTCCATGCCGTAAAAGGATCGGTTTCACAGTTTTCTATAAAGATAATGTTCTATTGTCACTTTACTTCTACACACAGACAAATTTACATTTCATGAACTAAAAACATGTCAACATTCTCTAACCAGGAGTATAAAATCTGGCCAGCTGTCATGATTGGAGTATGCATGCCTGACAGCTGCACTGAACTGGACATCACCCAATTCGTAGAGCACGGTAAGCCAAATTTCTATAATTGATTATTTTCTTGGTCATCGCTTAAATAAGGCAAATCCAATCATGGGGTGAAACAAATTGCATCAGACTCTCACTTGAATATAACAGGTGGGATTGAACTCAGACCAATCATAATAGAAGGCCAGAACACTGACGAGGATCCTAGCAATGGAGCTAAGCTGCTACAGAAAGATCCTACGTGTCATTTACTTAGATGGCATCACGAGAGAAGAGATTAGAAACAGGACTAATACAGCAATTAGACCCCACGATGACCTGCTAACAGCTATAATAAAAACGTAAACTATAACTCCATGGCCACATCACAAGGTCTTCAAGGCACGCAAATACCTTCCTTCAGGAAACAGTACCAGGACGAAGAAGAAGACAGAGAAAGCGATGGAAAGAAAACATCAAAGAATGGACAGGTCTGTCAGGGAATGAAATTTCTATCCAAGGCAAAGTACAGAGAGGAATGGAGAAAGACAGTTGAAAGATCCTGAGTGGCGCCCCAACGGTCCGACAGACTAAGGGAAAGGTAAATTTGGTGAACTATACCCTGCGACGTCGCAACTTTGGACAGATTTCTGACGTGGCAACAAGCTGTCGGTCTAAAATGCCCACAGGTTGCAAAGTCGAAGGTCAGTGTTCAGGCCTTTTTCAACAATTGATCTCGACTTAACACATTGATGATTGTATTATTTAATGAATAGGTAATCCGAGAAGGTCTGAGCAAAAGAAAAAAAAGTATATACAAAAGCTAAACGCTTAAGTTGTTCATTACTTACTTAACGACAACATATAATAACATCCCTGAACTATTGAACGTTAATATGTTTCCAAAAATGGTGAAGGCTGATAAGTCGTCTGATTTGCGTTTGGAACTGTCGCCATTGTGTCTTG
Source organism: Biomphalaria glabrata (assembly GCF_947242115.1). Lineage (NCBI taxonomy): Eukaryota > Metazoa > Mollusca > Gastropoda > Planorbidae > Biomphalaria > Biomphalaria glabrata. Next base: position 37,794,284 of record NC_074719.1, on the reverse strand, counting down.
AGATCTATCACTTCTGTCTCTCTGCAGAAGGTTTTGATATTTAATATTTGATATTTTAGCACATCGGCACAATTTAGACACAATTTAGACCAAGTCGTGCCCATCAGAACGTTTTGGTTAAAGTCGTAATTATATTCATTTCTGACGGAAGTTCTAAAAACGCTTGAAGAGAAACATCCGTAATCAAATATTCAAATTATGGCGCTGCCAATTATAAGCGAAAAAATTTTGAATCTCTTGTATGTTCTTCTAACTAAAGAACCTTCTGAGATTTGATAGATACCAGACTACTGAGAGTTGTACCATTATCTAGTTATCTCGGTAATCGTTAAATTAATTGAATAATTTGTCTTATCAAGGAGAATATCGAAACGCAGTTTTTGGATTTGTGATGATATTTTTGTTTTTGTTTACTTCGAACCTTCAGGTTTGGTTAACATGTCGTCAGGACTGACTGCTCTGCCCACGGAATGTCGGACAGACAAGAGGGAGACAACTGGAGCGACATTACTAGCTATGTAAGAGGAATAACTCATTAACTGTCGGATTATGAGTTGTCAGTTTATGAAATATTTAGCATCATAATGTAATATTTAGCATCATAATGTAATATTTAGCATCATAATGTAATATTTAGCATCATAATGTAATATTTAGCATCATAATGTAATATTTAGCATCATAATGTAATATTTAGCATCATAATGTAATCTGAGTCCTGAGACATGTCACATAACGAAGTCAACTGATCCACTCAAATCTCTCTCACATCGCTTCCACGCCAATGTTTTATCGCTTTTTTTTATATAGCGCTACTTTCATGCTTATAGCATGCTCAGAGCGCTTTGGTCCAATCTCACTTGTGGACCAGTGGGTAGAGGGGCTATCTGGGAGAAAGCTTTCCGTGCTGCTTTTATGTGCTCAGTGTCGAACCTCGATCCCCCTTCATAGGTAGCCAAGCCAAGTTTAAGTGTACTTAGCCTCTCGACCACGCTTCCCACACAGAGCTTTCGCAAGTTTTTTATTAGACTTACAAATGCTCTGTTTTAACTGTAAAACCATAACAAACAACACACAAATACACTAACATCTAGAAGCGTCATATGATAATGCTATTACTTTACAATAAGTGTTTTCTTGATACTATTGCACACTCCCCAGTTGTAACTGAGTGGACCTTGTTGATGTCTAAGAGCTGAGCCGAAGGCTCTTCGAGCTCTAAGTTTGAAAAAAAACCTGTTTGGACGCCAAACAGTAAAAAAAAAAAAACCTGTGTGAACACACAGTTCTGTTTGGGAGAGACCCTAGACAATGCCTATGTAAGGCATTGCTGTTGACCGATGCGTTTGACCCCCGACACGTGGGCTAGATACACGGCCGAAGGCCGAAAATGCACCGGGGACTTCTGCCATTTTCCTTCAATGTACCAAGCTAACTGTGCGGGACCCGCCATTTATGTAACGGTCCCTTTGAGGAACAGCGCATGGATTGGTGACATGTTTGTGGGGACTTTATTACAACCCCGCCCGTGCAATGAGTGGACTCTCGTCTACCCGTGGGCATCCCCACGGGAGTCCTGTGTTGCTACCCCTTTAGCCTAGCCACTTCCTCTAATGGCCGTTTCCACGCGGGCGCCACGATGAGGCAGGGCAACGTGCCCGCGACTGAGTGGACCTAACATTAGATTCGTCCTGTCTGGTCTTGTTGTTTGTGGCGTTTTGTGTCACGTGACCTAACAAAGAGGTGTGCCTTCTCATTATTATAATTAATTTACAATTTTCGTTCTCTAGATTTTTGTTCACAATCATCGTGGTGCTGGTGTTCTGTGGTACACTGTTTGATCTCGTTAGTGGAAGGTGGCAGAAACAGAAATGGGTCTCCACGCTTCAAGGTCAGTCTAAACGGTTGCCAACACTGGAAACATCTACAATAAGCCTACATGGAAACGTCAAATATATGTTGTAAACAAACATCCTCAGCAATTATCAGTTACTCAGTGAAACACATGGGCGTAGCCAGGGGGGGGGGGTTCTTGGGGGTCAAACCCCCCCCCCGAAATGAAATCCCCCCACCCCGCAGGGGGGGGGACGGACTTAAGTGACTGATTTTTGCTTTCATTTTGTTTATTTCAGGTGAGATTTTAATACTAAATCATCACTTACCACAGCACAGCCGATGGGATTTTGAGTTAAAAACCCTCTACCAGGGGGTTTTGAGATTTTAAAAACCCTTATCAGGGGGTTTTAAGATACAAATCCCTCTACCAGGGGGCTTTGAGTTTAAAACCCCCTAGAGGGGGTTTTGATTTTTAAACTCCCTACCAGAGGTTTTTGCAGTTAAATCCCCCTCATCTATAAAACAAAACAAAAAAAAATGCAAACAACAATCCCCAAATTCCAACAGCACAGTTAAGGAAGATTTTGATTTTAAAAGCCTTCCAAAATTTACGATAAACCCCCTCTACAATATAAAAAAAAACAAAATTACACGCTCAAAATTTTATGAGCGTAGGCAAAGGGGTTTTGAGTTTAACTCCCCCCCCCCCTCCAGTTGGGGTTTGAAACTAAAAACTACCTCTTCAATATAAAAAAAAGCAAATTACACACTATAAAATCTATGAGCTTAGCCAAAGGGGTTTTGAGTTTAAATCCCCCTCCTCCAGATGGCTTTTTCTTTAAAGTTTAAAACCCCTCCAGATGGTTTTGAGTTTAAAATTCCCCTAAAGAGCGTTTAGAGTTGAAATCCTCTCCCTTCAATATTATTTTAAAGCAAACAACAGTCACCAAATTCTATGATCGTAGCTAAATGGGGTTTTGAAATAAAAAAAAACAACAAATAAAAATCCAGAGATTTATTATTTTAAAACCCCTCAACAGAAGATTTGACGAAAAAAATTTCCTTTTCGATATAAAATCTAAAGCGAAATACAGGCATGTAATTCCAAGACCGTAGTCAAGAAAGGTTACAAATTTCTACCAGTGGCTTGGGCGCCATTAATAAAGTGTGAATAGTTTTCTGCCGAAATTGAAAAACATTAAATGTGTCTCAACAAAGATGGCTAAGACAGATTTTAGGAGTCAGTTATAGAGATCGGGTCTAAATCAAAGAAATCATATGCCGAACTGGGAGTCGAATCCTTAGTAACGTTGTGACAGAGCGTCACATGAGGTTTTGCGGGACATGTTCTCCGACAAAAAGAATTACGCAAAATAAGAGTTGCGGAAACAGCTTGCCGGAAAATGCGCCGAACGGCGCGAGAGGGTCTAAGTCAGTAAGAATAGGTTTGTGAAATAAAAATTTTTAATAGCAAGATAATGCACTGTAGATACCTCACAATATGCATTTTGTTGGCTTTCAATACCAGAAATAGTGCCCGGCGGCGGGGCTTCGCCCCGCGCTGTGGGAGCGCTGCGAACTCCCACAGACCCCCTTGCTAGCAAGGGCGGGAGGTCTACAATAAACGTCTTCCGAAAGGGTCAGAATGTAATAAAGATTAATTATGTACACACAAACACACACACACACACACATATATATATATATATATATATATATATATATAATTTTTTTCCGCGGGTGGGGGGGGGGTGGGGGTGGGAGGGAATCCCCCCCAAACCCCCCCCCCGAAAAAAAATCCTGGCTACGCCCATGGTGAAACATCCTCCTGACACAGGGAACATCTTTCTTACACAGTGACACATACTATCTTCCTGACACAGGGAACATTTTCTGATACAGGGAACAACTTCCGGACACGGAAAAATTGTATCAAACAGGGAACATATTTCTCACAATGGAACATCTTCCTGGCACAGGGAACAATATCCTAAAACAGGGAACATTTTCATGACACAGGAAAAAAAAATTTTTGACACAGGGAACATTTTTTAACTCAGGGAACTTGGTTATTTACTAGAAACAGTTTTTTCCTTAAATATGGAAATAGAGTTTCATTTGTTTTGTTTCGGTGTAAGGGTTTCATTAATAATTTTTATAAGGATTAGCTTAGCTACTTCAAACTTGTTATAATGGCGAACCATTCATAATGTCGACTGTAACTTGTTAATTAAAAATATATAATTTGGTTGGAAAAACTGAGAATAACATTTTTAAATGATGACAAACCATAACGCTTTCAGGTATAGAAAATCGGGAAGAAATGAAAGCGTTTTAAGAACTTCAACACTGTATGTTTTCAAGTCTTTAGACATTTATCTTTTGCCATGTAATATTATAGGTGGCTGAGCTACAAAGAGCTTGGCTTCCAAACTGAGGTCAGGGTTCAAATCCTGAAGAAGACTGGGATTTTTTAATTTCAGATCTTTGGGCGCCACCCAGCTCTAATGGGTACCTGACATTAGTTGGGAAAAGTAAAGGCCGTTGTGCTGGCCACTTGACACCCTCGTTAACCGTGAGCCACAGAAACAGATGACCTTTATATCATCTGCCCTATAGACCACAAGGTCTGAAAGGGGGAACTATTTGACATTACAGTTCTGTGCGGTCGTAAGCTTATAGTAGCTGTCTGTGGTGGCACTAACCTTGTGGTGGCTAAATAGGACAATCTTTTAGATGCATGCACCGTTACAAGTTGTGAATTTTAAATGTATAAATTTACCATTTAGAGGAATGTCTGTATTCTATAACATAAGAAGATCTATCTCCATAAGCTGCAACGATTTAAACACTGCTCATAGTTTGTTCACCCTTCGCGATCCTGGCTCCCTCGAAGATGTTTGCCCTCTGAATGGACCATTCTTATAGTTAAATTAAGCTTACAACCTACGCTAAATAAAACATAAGATGAATATAGTGTACACAAGTTTTACATTTTAAGTTTGCTTAGAGTTGCAATTATTTCCCAGGTGTCTTAGGTCAGACTCTATTAGCATTCTCTGTGCTTCTCAACGGTTCTAAAATTCTGGATATATCACAGCCTCCTGGATCACTGACAGCCATCAACGGCATTCGCTTCATCACATTAACCTGGGTTCTGCTGGGACATAACTATGGCTTCGGCTCTTCAAGTGCATGTAGGTATTACAACTGATTCTTGATTTATTTGTTAAAAACATAATGATAATATCCAAATATCCCATAATATGAAAAAAATTAAAGTGAAAAAAAAATAATAAAAAAAATATGAGAACCTAAGCTTATAGATTAAGCGACTATGGAAGTTATCTAAAATAACAATATACCCTGTTGTTATAGCAACCGAGGGGATAATGACAACTGATCTTGTAAATACCATGAAGACCCTTAACGTCCCTAAGAAGATTTTCGTTGCCTATCAGATAGTGTTACTCTATCAGACCAGCCACATCACCAGAAAATTTCTCAATGAACACTGCTAAAGGGACTACAAAGAATTTTGTTTCTCTCTAACGAGGCTCAGTCCTGGCAGTTCATTTCTTTTTATGTTCTTAAACTTTTGCTCAAGGCGCTCAGGTCGAATCACTGTTGTGAGCATGCGTTGGGTTAGGGAAGGGTACCTGGAGGGTTTCCATGCTGCCTTTAGGCGCTCAGGTCGAATCACTGTTGTGAGCATGCGTTGGGTTAGGGAAGGGTACCTGGGAGGTTTCCGTGCTGCCTTTAGGGCGCTCAGCAAACGTAACGCAGCTTCCGTAGATAGGTAGCAAGGTGGTTTATGGTGCTTAGCCACACGCATATAAGGCGCTGGCTTAATATAGTTTTAAACACAATTAATAATAACACAAGTACAGTGGGTAGGTAATTAATGTAATCCAATTATGTTTGCTGGAATACATCAGGATGTCAACAATTTAGAAATTCAGTTACCTGACTTTAGCTCGAAATAGTTAATATAACTTTTAAACAGATGTAGGTGTATCAAATTATTATATTAAAACTTCAAAATAAACATGAAATATCACAATCTGTTTGTGTGTCTGTGTGGTATAATTTTTGTATTTGTTATTTCTTCTACTTTCCATTCTCTGATCAAGCTGAAACTTTACACAATTATTCACTGTAACTAACAAAACACAAATCAATAAAAAATATTAAACCATTAATTGATTTATTAGTGGATATGAATTATTCAGTTTGATATGGCCTTAAATGTAGAGTTCTTCCGCTTAGCTAAGCTTTTTTTTAAAGTACTATCTTGAATATAGTGATTTCATCATAATCTTTTCAGCCAGGGCCGGCCTAACAAATTGCGGGGCTCAGTTTAATGGATGCTTGCGAGGCCCCTCTTCTTTTTTTTTTTTTTACAATAACAGCTATTACTATTAATTAGATCATTAACATTTAACAGCATTTATTATACAACATGCATAGGAAGCAATAAACGCAATAGACAGCACTGGGTTGATTAAAGTAACGTCAATCGTATGGTGCACTAAATATGTTAACCCTTTAAGTCCTTTATCTTTATAAGCCTAGCCCCAAAACACCCAAATAGAAAGAAAACTATATAGAGATCTCCCAGATTTGGAAACCACTGCGCAGTTCATCTCATATATTGGTCTAGTCATCTGAACACTCCAACATAACCATGAGAACGAAGAAGAAGAAGAAAAAGTCTTGTGACGAGAACCATGACTGATAGTGATATGTTAAATGTAATTGGCCTGGCGCGGGGCCCGATTTGCAACAATCGGTAAAATCGAGCTAAGGCCGGCCCTGCTTTCAGCCTACGCAACCAACGTTTCTCATGGTTACATCAGAAACTCACACACACATTCCATACCACACTTTCAACAAACTTAACGTTTCCAAAAGTCTCACAAATAATATGTATATTCCAAACTGTTCTTATTAGTTACGCTGCCCTTTGCTCATACGTTTAACGCATGAACTTAAGTATGTATAGTAATAATGAATATAAAGTCGAAAGATATTTAAGTTTTATATCTAGATGCCAACGCAGTTCTGAGATGTACAAAGCGATCCATAAACTGTCATTTCTCTTTAGCTAACGCTGTTTCTGAAGTTGTTATCCACTATAAGACTTGGACTGCTGACGTCATCTTTAACGGCACCTTAGCTGTGGACACTTTCTTCACGCTCAGGTAAATATACACAAAATAAACCCAGAAACCCAGAAGCCATTAAGGAAGGATAAAAAAAATGTGATTAGAACTCACGATCATTTAGGCTTTACAAGGAGCATGGCTTCAAGCAAAGTAAGTAAATACTAATTATAAGATAAGGAAGCCAACTTGCAATCACATGTAAAACGTAGATCTAGTTCAGTGATGGCTCAATTGTATCGGACTTGGGACCACATGCGTCCTCGGCACACGTGACATGGGCCGTACAACCGTCAAACATCGTCGAATCTAATTGGAACCGAGACTCTACGGGTTTATTATGCACGATGGGCTGAATCAACTCCGCGTCACAGCCCGCGTGCTTTACTTTTGTGCGTCATCTAATTAAGGAGGGAATAAATTAGTATGCGAGAAAGTTGGAAATAGGAAATCTGTGAGGGACGGGGAAAGCCACTTCTATTTTTACCATTTATTGAGGAGAATTCCATACAGGGAGGCGAGTCTATAAATAGCATGCTATGTGTTGTACATGTAGTACCTAATACAGAAATATTAATTATTTAATAAGAGATGTATTTGAAAAAAAACATATAATATTGTGTGTGCACTTGTCAGCTCTATAGAATTTCTAAGCTCTCTCGCTTGTAGGACAAATTAATATTCATTATTTAGTTCACAACCTCGATCTTACAATATGGCGACCTTGACATTGTCAATTTTGTTTATTTTGAAATCTGTCTAAATATTCCTTCCGTATCCTTTCCCTACGTTCTGTCGTTTAGCAACATTATATTGCTACTACATTAATCTTTATCGGTTTGTCTTCTTTTTTTTTTCCATATTTTAGTGTCACCTGGTTATTTTAGATAATCATTGGGGGACATTTGGTTCATGTTATAGTATTACAATGTAGGCGTTGTCAGTGTGAGTGTATAATTATAGTGTAGGCATAATCAGGATGAGTGTATAATTATAGTGTAGGCATAATCAGGATGAGTGTATAATTATAGTGTAGGCATAATCAGGATGAGTGTATAATTATAGTGTAGGCATAATCAGGATGAGTGTATAATTATAGTGTAGGCATAATCAGGATGAGTGTATAATTATAGTGTAGGCATAATCAGGATGAGTGTATGATTGTAGTGTAGGCATAATCAGGATGAGTGTATGATTGTAGTGTAGGCATAATCAGGATGAATGCTTGTACGTTCAGACATCTTTCCCTTGATGTAGCAGACACAAATATTTATACGTTTAATATATATGTACAATATCTTGAATCACCACTTGATGAAAGACACACAATAATAATCCATGTATAGTTAGTAACAATCCTTTCTAGAAATATAGTAATAACTGATACAAGTCTTTGCTAACTCTTTATAATGAGTGCCTTTAATGACTGCATCTTACTGATTAGGACAACTTTGTACAAGTGCTCCTTCTTTCCTATTGCTATTAGAGCATGGAATGGGTTGCCTGAGTCAGCTAGGAAAACCAGTGACTTGGTACAATTTAAGTAATTGATTAACATGCATGACTAGATTGACGTAGGAACACGTCCAGATGTAATCATATTCTTTTTGGAAGTAACGTATGTATTTCATAACATACGATAAGATAAGAAAAGACGATAAGATAAGATAAATAAGGCTGCTATCTAGTATCTGAAGGTTACAAGCATTCACTCCCAGAAAAATGAGTGTTGTGGAATGTGGATTACACTCAGTTATCAAAATAGGGTGTCCTACTTGGTGGCAACAACTTTGAGAGGTGACAGGGGTGTATACGGGTGTATTTAGGCGCTCAGAAAACACTCGAGACTCGAACCCGAGCCCTCTTGATAGGTATCAAAGACGTTTTCTGCCCCTTGGCAACACGTTGATTTGATAAATGATTTTAATGTAATATCCCAAAGTCTGGGATGTTTGTATAGACGGCATGACTAGGCGGAGGTACAATGTTGAGTTATCTGGATAGCGTGTCTATGGAAGTCTGTTGTACTCATACATTTCTTCTCCTCAGTGGCCTGTTGGTAGCCTACGTGACCACAAAAGAGATTGCAATGAAAGGAGCGAAATTCAACTTAGGATTGTTTTATTTACATAGGTACTTAAGGTGAGATACATTGACTTTTTTTTTTTACTAGACTCTCTTAAACGTCGTTATTACAAGGCAGTTGCGGGAGACTATATTTGAGAGCGGACGCAATGGGGTGCGGTACCGAATGTGTTTGATATGAAGAAGAGATAGGTTAAGGGTCAAAAGAAAAATTGCTTGAAGTATGTGATGATAATCAGTAGCGTAGAAAGGTACCCGTGGACCCTGGTTCTAGAATATAATCAGGGGCCCCCTTCAATCCTAGGTCATGACAAAAGACCTATAGCCCACCTTACTTTATTTCACTTAATTTGACATGCCCTATTTAATAGAATAGAGAATGCCTCTGGGCGTGTAAGAATACAAGAAAACGCTTTGCGTTGGGGGAGATGACAGAAATAACTCTTTATACTAGCATTACACACCGGCTAGGTCCGTTGATTTGTTGCCAAGCCTTATGTGTTTTTTTATGTCCGGATCATCACCTTTTTTTTTCCTTTTTTTCATTAAATGGACCATATTTTAAAGACTCCCATAAAATACTTTTTAGCCAATGAATTGTTGAATCCATTACAATGAAATTAAACGTACCGCTCTCTTTCTCTCTCTCTCGCTCTTTCTCTCACTTTATCTCTCTCTCTCTCTTCTCTCTCTCTCTTTCTTTCTCTGGAACCCCTTTTTATTTTTTTTTCATCCTTAACATCATAATGTTCTCTGACATAGACTTTTGACTTGATTTGGAACGAACCGATCTTTAATTCCCCCCCCCCCCCCAACACGTCAGGGTAATCATCATCCTTACCAAATATCACAGAACATGATCAAATCTAAAAAAAAAAATATAAAATAAAAAAAACACACACACACACCCTCATAACATCTTATATCGTCATCAGGCACTTTAGAACATCATCAAAATTGACATATCATTATTAAACATCTTGAGTTTTCATTAAACATTTAAATGTCATCATCAGTCTTCAAATATCATTATCAGTAGTGAAGTGACCATGGCGTGAAGGGGTCTGTTTGATGCCTCCGGGGCCATGAACAATAACTCTGTTTGGATCAGCAGAAAACGTTAACAGATGTTCCAGAAAGCTAGATGTTAAACACTCTAGGGAAATTTGACCATTAAAAAAAACGAGCTGAAGACGGGTAGAATTGGTTTGGCGGATACATATTAAAATGTCTAAAAACCTTTTAAATAAAGCTTTCACTTAATATATTTTCAAATAGGAATTTATAGGCCCTATTCCAGATATAAATGTTTCTTCTTTAGAAAGAAAAAAAGATACTTTCAACCACGGACAGCAAAATGCTCTTCACAGAATGAAAAAAGCTGATTCAAGGAAGTTTAAATGCCCCCCCCCCCAAAAAAAATGTCTTTGAAATTCTAGATCTAATTAATTATTTTTCCCTAACCATTAAACAAGCGCCATCAGTGAGCGCAGGTATGTATTATTAAAATTAGAAATCTGTTTTCACATTTAGGAAATGACGTTGTTTATCTTTCTCCAGATTGACCCCTCCCTACATGCTGGTTTTGGTCGGCATGCTCGGACTGCAGAGGTTCATGGGGTCTGGGGCCCTGTGGGCCACAGTTCAGCCGTCTGTCCAGAAATACTGTGAAGAGAATTGGTGGACCAACTTGCTGTACCTGAACAATGTTGTCAATGCGGACAGAACGGTAACAAAATACTGACCAATGGGATGGTGGCATGAGCATGGGGCCAAATAAACGTTTTATCATTGTTTGGTATCAGTCGATATTTGTTCCGGCGGAACGGAAGAAAGGGCACAGGCAAGCAACTGGTGCCTAAATCAGAAAGCTTGTGTCAGAAGAAGGTCGTCAATCCTTTGCTGGCTACCCTCCTTGGAGAAGAAAAACTCCGAATCCAAACTTCTGCTACTTTGAGGCTAAACTCAAACACAGGAAAGGCTATGGGAGTTACCTTTAAGAAAAGTTCATGAGCTGGTAGCCCTTGGCAATTTGTTGCACACCCATGCTACACTCTGGCAGACCTAGCTACACTGCTGACCCCAAACTTTATAGGATACTGTCTATTGTCTTTTTTTTTTAAAAAAAGTATAGTATAGTGTATGTATATAAATATTGGCATATTTTATAGCAATAATTAATATGTACTTTGTCTAAAGTCACAACATTTATGCTACTAATCCAGTTTACATACGTAACGTTATGTTTTGGAAGACATTGTGAAATTCGAAATTTTTCCAACTGACCAGAAGAACCAAAACTTAGACAATTTAATTAAATATTCTAAATATAGTTTTATGTCTCTAATAGGATTTTGATATTAAATACATGGTGAACAAAAAAATTATAAATGACTCGAGAGAGAGAGTATATTTATTTCTTTACCAACTTCTCATGAGACTAAAGAGGTCAATCTTAGGTACACATCTGGTATCTCTCACAGGATTGGCTTCTGTAATTACCTTACGCTGCAGCTTTTTCTGCCTTCTTCCTAATTCTGTTGTGTACACCATCAGCGATACAGAACCCTTCCTTTAGGCTTGCTCACCATGTGGATCTATCCAGGGCTTCCCCCCCCCCCCCCCAACTCTTGGTGTCGATTCTGAAGAGTTCCTGTCGAATACATCAGTATACATTAAACGTTGGCGACCAGCGGCTCTCCTGCCTTCTATTAGATCACCATACAGAATGTCTTGTGGAAGTCGACCTTCTGGCATTTTGTGGACATGCCAAAGCTAGCCTAGGCGACTTCTGCTGATAATTTCTCTATCCTAAAAAAAACAAAAAACAATAGATTTCATTCAAAAATGTTTACAAACATTTCTGACTTCTGCCAATCATTTATGGCAAATGATGTTCCCTTTTGAATTATAAATTATAATTAATAGTAATAATTAACTACCCTTATTGACCAAAATAGTATTTTTCATCTTTTAAAACATTTTTCTAGTGTTTTGGTCACTTCTGGTACCTGGCTGCTGACATGCAGTACTATCTCTTCTCTCCTTTGATTCTGCTTCCGTTTTTCTAGTAAGTATTTCCTAATTGATCTCGCGTTTTTACAAATTAATTTACGCTGACAATTATATACACAATTTTATAGCAAAGATGTTTTTATTTCTTATTATATCTCTTCAAAGTAGGGTTTTTGTAATTCAAAGCTTATATTACAATTGTCTGTCTGGTAAAAAGTTTGAACATGAGTTTTAACCACTTCCCATTCTCGCATCAAGTTGAAACTTTGCATAATTATTTTTTGTACCTAACAAAACCTGAACCAATTAAAACAACGAATCAATTAGTTAATTAATTATTAGTAATTAATTATTTTGTTATTGTTTTTTTTAATTCAAAATAAAGGGGAATAAGTATACTTAATGAGAGATGTTGATGCATATATGGATTTATCCCCCTTATTACATTTTTGTCACGTTTTTTCTCCCACTTCCCATTCTCGTGTCAAGCTGAAATTATTCATAATTATTCATAATGGACGAAGATATATGAATCAATAAAAAAATAACCAATTAAATAATCAATTAGTAATTATTAATTAATTAATTTTGTTTCATGTAGCAGAAAGGGAGCTAAACTGTGCCATCTTGAAATTAATGGCATCAATTTGACGTTCTTTCCCCTTAAATAAGCTTTGTTTTTAAAAGAGTATTCTTTTTTGTGTATGTGTGATTCCCTAAAATTTTCTTATTTACTTTTTTTTAAATAATGAGTACGTTGAAGAACAATATTTTAAGAAATTAAGTTTATTTAATAAAGAGTTGTTTAAAGAATGAGAGGATGTATAAGATAAGATAGGGTCGGAGGATGTATAAGATAAGATAGGTTTGGGAGATGTATAAGATAAGATAGGGTTGGAGGATGTATAAGATAAGATAGGGTTGGAAGATGTGTAAGATCAGATAGGGTTGGAGGATGTATAAGATAAGATAGGGTTGGAGGATGTATAAGATCAGATAGGGTTGGGGGATGTGTAAGATAAGATAGGGTTGGAGGATGTATAAGATAAGATAGGGTTGGGGGATGTATAAGATAAGATAGGGTTGGAGGATGTGTAAGATAAGATAGGGTTGGAGGATGTATAAGATAAGATAGGGTTGGAGGATGTATAAGATAACATAAGATGAGCGCAGGAGGATGTATACATTTTAAAAGACTGGAAAGTTGTAGATGAGATTATCTGACCTCAGATTCTCGCCCACAAGGTGAGATATTTTAATAATATGTTGATATTCAGGAGCGGTGGCTGAGTGATCAAGCGCTTGGCTCCCAGACCTTGGGGTTTCTGTGTTTGGTCCAGGTGAAGACAGGGATTTTTAATTTCTGGATCTTTGAGTCCACCCAGATCTTATGATTACATGACATTAGTTGGGGAAAGTAAGAGCGGGTGGTCGTTGTGCTGGCCTGCAAGTGATGCACTCGTTAACCGTGGGCCACAGAAACAGATGACCCTTACATCATCTGCCCCATAGATCGCAAGGTCTAAAACAGGTACTTTACATATTAGCAGAATACGCAATTCTACACTCATTACAATGTTTTCGCTCAAATCGAAAATACTAACTATAATAATAAAAACAATCATGCAATATCTGTTGTTGTTTTTAAGCAATATTTCCGCTGGGATGATCAGCTGGGGCTTCTTCCTATCTCTGCAGTGGATCTCAACTTTTGCTCTGTCGTACCACAATCAATGGAGTCCAGCATTGTTTGGGCTTGGTATTAAAGTCAAGTGAGTTTATTATCATAGCCTATAATTTAGAAACTCTCTATTCTGTCAGCCTTGGGCAAACTATTTAGATCCTAGCTTGGGCAAACTATTTAGATCCTAGCTTGGGCAAACTATTTAGATCCTAGCTTGGGCAAACTATTTAGATCCTAGCTTGGGCAAACTATTTAGATCCTAGCTTGGGCAAACTATTTAGATCCTAGCTTGGACAATGATATCTTATGAAATACTGCACTCTATTAATTTGGGGACTCAAAGACAAACTTAATTAGTGTAGATATATTGTCAATAATCGATACTAAATACTGATAGAGGTTTGACATCATTGTTTTATATGATAATTGATGCTCTCATCTTGTAGTTACAAATTTAATTATGAATTTGAAACTAAGCTCCCATTGAAAGAAAAATGTTTATGCGTGATCAGTAACCAACGATCTCTGTGGCATTTTACGTCTCGGGGAATTATATCTCCCTTTGCAACTTCATGTGTGACTAAAGAGGCCAAATACTTGATATACAGCTGCGGTCACAGGTTGGGTATTTGTAATCACCAGGCGCCGTTGCATTATCACCCTTCTTTCTGCTTCCGTTGTGTATGGCATCTGCAATCCGAGACCCTTCTTTTATGCTCTCTCTCCATGTGGATCTATCCAGTGCTACTTTTTCCCAGCTTCTAGGGTCAATTTTGAAGAGCTTCATGTTGCGTTTAGGGACATAACATAAAACAACGGAATAATACCAACGATGTTTGTTATAATAATCGTATCTTATCTTATAAAATACAGACATTACTTCAAAAAAAAAAAGATGATGCATATTGTATTAATCCGCTCCGGTAAGAAAACAGACTTTGCTATCTAGAATTCAAAAGCTAAAAGGATGTGGTGATGCTTAAAAAAAGGGTTTTCTTTGTTATAAAAAAGGGCAGAAATGTGTGAAAGCAGATGTATGCATGTGTGGAGGGGGTTTCGATCAAAAAATCTACATAGAATACATTAAATACTTCGCTAATGAATTGAGAAGTCGAAGAAAGGTCAGAGATTGTACGTAGTACTATTTTTTTTCTGTCGTGGGTAGGAGTCGGGGAAGCAGATAAGTAAAAGTAATATTAGAATTCACGGGCATAAAGCATGTGTGTGAGAGAGGGGGGCGTAAAGAGGGGGTCGTTCCAAATCAAGTCAAAAAGTTGACGACATTACAATGTTCGCGTTTTAAAAAAAATGGGTGTTCTAGAGAGAGAGAGGAGAAGAAAAAAAAGAGAGCTGACCGTTTACTTTGTAACAGATGCAATAATTCCTGGTCCAAATGTATGTTAGAGGAAACGTTAGAATGTGTTCCGTTTATTGAACTTCAAAAAACAAAGCATTGGATGTTCTGGCCATAATAAGCAATATAAAGCGTGAGAGCAAATTAACATATATGGTTCATCATCATCATCATCATCTAACTCCATTAGAGTGAGGGCTTGAGGGGCTCAAATCCTCTCTTGCAAAAGCCCTGGAGAGAAACCCTGAAACATATATGGTTAGGGTTAGGGAGATTAGTATAAAAAGATTAGTATTAAAAATTAATAACTCTGAACTATATTCACAGGCCTGGTTCTCTGGATTATAATGTATCGTATTATGTGACACCACATTGCCGCATGGGTCCATATCTTGTCGGCCTCCTAGCTGGATATCTGTTGGCTACTTGCAATGGAAGATTGCGTCTCGACAAGGTAACGATGGCATACATATTCAAAGAGAATTGTTTATGCACCCTCTTAACTCAGAACGAATTTTAACCTAAGTCGTCTATCCGTTGAATTTTGTCGTAGAGGGTGGGGACGCTGTAACAAAATCCCTGGTCAAAAGCTGTTTTTAGTAGAAATATGGAGGAAATGTATATGAGGCTAATTATCAGCATATAACAAAGAAATAACTGTCTTTTGAGTACCCATATCTCTCCAGACTTTACACTTTCAAGCATAATAGGTAATGGTGTATATTTCACAGTTTAATGTTTTCCTTTGCTGGTTACTGAGCGTAATGGCAGCTCTGGGCATTGTTTACGGTATCCATGGCGACATCAGCGGAGAAAATATAAGCAGTGTGGCAGTCGCCGCCCTCTACAACGCCTTCGCCAGGACCGCATGGGGCGTCTGTGTGAGCTGGGTGATCATCGCCTGCTCTTCAGGCTACGGGGGTAAGTTTTTGTATGAAATATTGGAAAAAATTAGACCTGAGTTTCTTTTCAGATGTACGTATTATAATAAAAGGATTTGTTCTCCTGAGACCTGAAACCCAGTAACGTAGATGGGACAGATGTATGAAGTATTGTCAACAAAAGTGAACCCGTTTTCCGTCATTCAGATGTTCCTTCAGAATTATCACATCTTAGCAGCCCAATCCTACTTAGAACTTCGAGGGGTGGCGGCAAGCAAGATTCTAGCCTAGGGCCTTCGAGACGACAGTCCTGAGCGCATACCACACGACCAGGCAGACACTCTGTCGAGATGATGTATTGGCGATACATTAAAGAGAAATTCGGTATTTCACGTGGCTACAAGGTCCTGGCTGTGTGATCTACATATTTCGCCGCATCCAGGGCATACATTGCTGATGTCTCCCGATGATCTTTCTTTTTTTTTCCGACGTCATCGCCTGTTCTCGGCAGGACATTTTGGTCTCAAATGTGTGTCCCACGATCTTTGTAAGAAATCTCTATCTGCTTGTTTGGAAGCAGACTGCTATCAGGTGCTCTCTTCTATGCTCTTCTTCTAATAACATCAAACTAGGATGATCTTTTTACAAAGCGTATATCAACTCACTCTAAAGTTCTGTTCGTCTGTCTTTCAAGTAAAAAATTTGAACTCATTATTTCTCCCGTACCTTTTCTCGGATCAAGTTGAAACTGTAAACAATTATTCATTGGCGAATACAATACAAAACAACTTTATAAAATTAATCATTTATTCAATTAATTACTGGTAATTAATTATTTTGTTTGATACCAACAAGGAAAATTAATCCTTCAGTATTCACAGATGTCTAAATATGTGGAATTTTGTCCCCTTAGATAATTGTACATGTCATTTCTTATTCTCGGATTGATTTGATTTTGATTTGTTGATTTGAGGCACATCGGCACAATTTAGGCCATGTCGTGCCTGCAGTCCCTTAAGGACTACTCTCTCTCTAAACAACAAGGGCCAGATTCTATACAGTCATATAATTAAAATCAAGGTCTATTCACAGTTAAAATAGTAAAGGTAGTAAAAATTTAAATATTTGGTAAAAATCTAATGTAAATAGTGCATGTTCACAAATTCAGAAATCAGATCTTCGTAGATAGCCCCACTTCCCGAAAAAAGCCCAGTACCTTCCCAGGGTCGACATTATTAAATAGTGTTTTTAGATTAGTGGCTCTAAAATATTTCGCCCTGACATCCTGGTATCTGGGGCAATCAACGAGGATATGTTCCACGGTGAGGCGAGAGTCACAGTACTCGCAAAGTGGGGGCTCCTCTCTCTTCAGTACAAAAGAGTGCGTGATGTAGGTGTGGCCAATCCTAAGTCTGGACATGGTTGTGCTACCACGCCTTGTCAGACCCTTAGATGTGGGCCGCCACCTGACATCCGCCACAATCTGCCTGAGTTTACTGTGAGTCTCAGCCTCCCATCGGTTCTGCCACTCTCGATAGGTGGCAGAGGCAATACTTTGTCTCAGGTCCGAGTAGGGAATTTGGGTTCCTGACACCGCATGATTTAGGGCTCTCTTTGCTTCTCTGTCTGCGGCTTCGTTTCCCTCAATGCCAACATGGGAGGGGACCCAGATGAAGGTGACATCCCTACGGTCAGCTGTTATTAGGTCCAACAGCTTCAGGCTCTTATGTACCAATGGGATGTCAGTCTTCATCCGCCCCAAAAGCTTGCAATGCAGATTTGGAGTCGGAGCAGATTATAAATTTACTCCTTTCTGATGCTTTTACGGCCATAAGTGCAAGCAATATTGCGTGCAATTCGGCCGTAAAGATGGAGCAGCCATCGGGGAGTCTACGGGAGATTGTTTTGTTCCGAAAGGAGCAGGCACACGCGACCTTTCTCTCCATTTTGGATCCGTCTGTGTAGATGGTGCCACAATCTCCGTAGCTCTCCTGCAGTTCCCTAAAGTGGACTTGTAGTATGCTTGGGTCTGTATTTTCTTTTTTGAAATTAAGGAGGGATAAATTTAATTTGTGTTTATTCATTAGCCAAGGAGGATTCTGAGGGGTTTCTAATTTAGAGATTTGGTCAATGGGTGGGGTTAAATTTTGGATGGGTTCTCTCATTCGAAGGCCCAACGGCTGTATGACGTTAGGCCTTCGATTGTATAATTCTACCTCTGTGGGGTTAAATATGGAGTCAAAAGCAGGGTTCGTGGGGTTGGATTTTAGCTTGACTATATACTGCATTGCAAGCTTTTTCATTCTTATATCCATGGGGAGTTCTCCAGCCTCCACATGGAGACTTGGGATAGGTGATGTACGAAACGCGCCGAGACAGAGACGCAGGGCAGCATTTTGTATTGGTTCCAGTATTTTTAGGTACGACTTCCTTGCTGCTCCATATATTATGGATCCGTAGTCTAGCTTGGATCGAATTAGACTCCGATAGAGCTGCAGCAAGGTATCTCTGTCAGCTCCCCAGTCCGTATGGCTGAGTACTCTTAGTATGTTTAATGACTTTTGGCATTTCTTCTTAAGTTCCTTAATGTGGGGGAGAAAATTAAATTTGGAATCTAAGGTGAGGCCTAAAAATTTTGTAGTTTTCACGACAGGGATCTTCTTTTTGTGTATAAATAGTTCAGGGTCTGGGTGGAGTCCCCTTAGATTACAAAAATGCATACTAACTGTTTTGGAGTCTGAGAATTTGAAACCATTATAGTTTTCCCAACCCTGAATTTTGTTTAAACATAACTGTAATTTTCTTTCTAAGGTGTTCATGTTTTTCCCATAAGTAAGAATGACAAAGTCATCAACATACAAAGAGCACTCTATGCCAGGGGACAGCGCATTTATGATGCTATTTATTTTAATGTTGAACAGGGTGACTGACAGAATGCTGCCCTGGGGTACACCCATTTCCTGGTCATGAGTGTCAGAAGCGGAGTTGCCCACTCGAACCTGAAATTTTCGATCTTTCAGAAATTCCTCCACAAAACGGGGGAGGTGTCCCTTAAGCCCCATAAGCGCCAGGTCACGTAGAATGCCATGTTTCCAGGTTGTGTCATAGGCCTTTTCTATATCGAAGAATACAGCTACTAGATGTTCTCTTCTGAGTAATGCATTTCTAATATAAGCTTCCAGCCTTACCAGGTGGTCAGTTGTTGTCCGCCCCTGCCGGAATCCGCACTGGTAGTTTGAGATCACTTTATTCCTTTCCAGGTACCAGACCAGCCTACTGTTAATCATTCTTTCCATGGTTTTGCAGATGCAGCTTGTTAGTGCTATTGGTCGATAGTTAGCTGGGTCAGAGCCGTCTCTTCCCGGTTTAGGTATCGGTATAACTGTGGCTTTCCTCCAGCTGTTTGGGAAAGCGCCTGTTTGCCACACACAGTTATAGACCCCTAGCAGGACTGCCAATGAGGGTTCGGGAAGGTGTTTGAGGAACTGGTAATGGATTTCGTCTTCTCCAGGCGCTGTGTCATGTGACTTGTCCAGCGATTCCCTCAGTTCCTCAAGCGAGAACGGTTTGTTGTAGTCGTCATTGTTCTCTGACCTGAAATCAATGGGGTGTCTTTCCTCCCTGGTTTTGACTTTTTGGAACTCTGGCGTGTAGTGTGCAGTGGATGATTTTTCTGCTATTGAGGATGCAAGGCAGTCAGCTATTTCTCTGGGGGACGTGACAGTTCGTCCTTGGTTTTTCAAATGCCCTATTGCATTTGATTCTTTCCCTTTGATTCGCCTTACTGCCTTCCAAACCGCTCTAGCAGAAGTTTTGGCATCCAGACTGCCGACAAAACTTCTCCAGGAATTCCTTTTGGCTGACCGTATGGTTTGTCTAGCCTTTGCTCTAGCTATCCTGAATAGCTTTAGGTTTTCCTGGGAAGGATTCTTTATAAATGCAGCCAGTCGTTTTTTCCTATCACCAATAGCACTTTTGCAAGCTGTATCAAACCATGGTTTGCTAGGCCGTTTTGGATTTGCAGAGGTTAGGGGTACAACTTTCCTGGCTATACTTAGTAGCTTGCTAGCAAAGGTATCAGCTGGGTTCTGTTCATGGAGGATATTTTCTGTGATATCCTCAGAGCATCTTTTTTGGAATTGTTCCCAATCGGCCTTATTCAGTTTCCACCGCTGAGGTCGTCCCAATGAAGGGAGATTGTTAGTAATGATGATTGGGAAGTGATCACTTCCCCGTAGATCATTGCTAACTGACCATTTAAAATCGTCCAGAAGTCCGGGGACGCATACGGTGAGGTCAATGCATGTGAATGATCCAGTTCCTGGGTGCAAGTAGGTCGGTGATGCATCATTAAGTATGCATAAATCATGTTGGAGGGAGGTATCCTCCAGCATACGACCTCTTGTGTCGGTATTGTTGGATCCCCACATGGTGTTATGGGCATTGAAATCCCCAAGGATTATATAAGGCCGGGGGAGTTGTTTCAATAGGTCCTCCATGTCTGTTTGGTTTAATGGAGCGCCTGGTGGTAGATACAGGCTGCAGCAAGTGATAACCTTGTGAAGGGTTATCCTAGCTGCTA
This sequence comes from Biomphalaria glabrata, assembly GCF_947242115.1. Classification (NCBI taxonomy): domain Eukaryota; kingdom Metazoa; phylum Mollusca; class Gastropoda; family Planorbidae; genus Biomphalaria; species Biomphalaria glabrata. The sequence goes on along the minus strand of NC_074719.1, from coordinate 37,773,682 downwards.
CGGCCTGTAGTGTGGTCTGTAGTTCTACCCTCTCATGGGGGATGCTATCCTTCACAAGGATACAGACTCCACCTGATGCTCTCTCTGCATCCTCAACATTCTTGGTGTAAGCACGGTAGCTTCGGAAGCTGATGCAATCTTTCAGAAATGTTTCCTGTAAGCAGACAGCTACAGGAGTCTCAGAGTCCATCAGTAGCTGCATTTCCTCGTAATTGGCCTTGAGGCCTCTACAATTCCACTGTACAATTCTGGAATCCATGGCTTATTCTAGATGACCTACTTGGAGCTCCCCCGGAGGGGTTTCCCTTTATTCCAGTGACCTTGGTATTTTTATTCTTGGGTTTGGATGGAGAGGAGGACAACCCCCTTTTGGGGGAAGTCTTTCTCTCTGGAGAGGGGAGATCCCTCTGGTTAGAGCGGGGGTTATTTCCTCCTCTCTCACCTCGGGCATAATCTCCGCTTTGATTTCTCCCCTTAGGGAGTTGGTCAACCTCTAACTCGGTAGAGGTTGGGGTGTCTGGCTGGGTTCTCTGAGGAGAACCTGTGTCAGACATGATGTCTCCGGGTTCTCCCGGAGTATTGGTTTTGACATGCTGCTCAGTCTCCATGCTCTCATCAGCGAGCACAGAGAACCTGTTCTTTAGCATGACAACAGGGCTTTCTTGTTTCTTCAGAGGTGTGTTCTTTGGCGGTGTTTTCTTCTGAGTTGGGGGAGGAGGAGGGGGTGGTGGGGTCAATGTGTCCGTCTGTGTGGCTATGGATCTTCCTTTCTTAGCAACAGCCTGGGCGTAGGTCTTTGTCAAGCCGAATTGGCCCTTGGGTAGGGCCAGTACAGCCGATTTCGCCTGGCTAAAGGTACATCCGTTTCTTGCCTTGTACTCCTGCACGGCAACCTCCTGTTTCCACACAGGGCAGTCCTTGGAGTAGGCTGAGTGGCCAGCTTGACAGTTTGGGCATTTGAACTGGGCTGTGCAGCCCTTGTCCTCATGACCCTCTCCAGCACATCTGGCACACACAGTGTTCCTCTTGCAGACTGCCGCGCCGTGTCCATAACCCTGGCACTTGAAGCACCTCATGGGGTTAGGTATGTAGGGCCTCACTGGAACTCGTAGGTATCCTGCCTTCACATACTCTGGCGGTGTCCTAGTTCCGAATGTAAGGATAATAGTGGCGGTTTTGACCTCCTCACCCTCCCTGCGCCTGGTAATGCGCCGGGCATGGGTGACTCCTTCAATGCCCTCCACTATTTCCTTCTCGGAACATTCCAGTAGGTCCCTAGAGCTGATTACACCTCTGCTGGTGTTCAGACTCTTGTGTGGCATGACTTCCACTTGGAGATCACAGAGTCTTCTGCATCTTAAAAGCCCATCAGAGTGTGTCTTGCTGTCTACTTCTACAAGGAGTTCCATTGTTTTGTGTAGCTTAGACACACTCTTGGGCTCTCCCACTACTGACTTGAGTCCCTAATAGATAATAAAAGGGCTCAACTTGGTCAGGCTTTTTCCCTCCTCTGTGCATCTAACCACCAGAAATGATGGCCAGGTGGCACAGCTTTTTGGGACCTCCTCTTTTTTATCGTCAATTCGACGTTTCTTGCCCAGACATAGGTCTGGGGCAAGTAGTTTTGTGTGTGTGTTTTTGTCCATATATATTTTGGTTAATTCGGCACCTGTGCTCCCCACCCGCCATCGAGTCCAACAAGGGGACGGGCCATTCGGATGTCCAGAATGAGCCCGCCAGGGCTACACAGGTGCTATACTCAGTCAGCTGCTACATCGGACATGTGTCCGATACAGCAGCTCCCTGATTGACCCTCCAGCCACCGTCGTCGACCTATGCTGGTAGCTCGGCATGACCAGCCGGTTGACCCAGAGCGGGCCATCTGGGTCTCAGGTCTAGGGGAACTTGGAGCCAAAGTATTGTGTTGTTGTGGTTTATCCTCAGATAGCCACCACTCAAACACCAGGATCTCTTTATCCCCCCTTACCCGTCGCAGTCCACGGCAAACGGACTGGTCTAGGACGTAGTGAGAATTTAAAGTTAAGGAGACAGTGTGATGATCAATGAAGGCAGACTTAGGAAAAGAGGAGGCAGACACAATGATAGAAAAGAAGTAGGGCACTTTTGAGCTCCGAAAGTGCTAAGGAAAGAGGAGCGCAGTTTAACGTCATGTCTCGGGACGCCTTATTCTCGGAACAAGATGAAACTTTAAATAATTATTTATTGCACCTAACAAAACTTTAATCAATTTTTTTTTAAAATCTCCGATTAGTCATTTAATTAAAGGTGATTAATTATTTTGATTAATATCGAAAAATGAAATAACTTCCACATTATTGAGAGATATATAGTTGTGCGCGAGGAGTTCCCTAAGATAATTTTTTTTTCAAGTATTTTTTTATTTTTCTTGTTAAACATTTCAAGTTGCCAAATGTTTACCAAGAGTAGCTTACCTTTGACCAGTGATGCCATTGCGCCATATAAACTTTAGATTTGTTTGTCACGGGTTAAATCAATGACAAAAATCATTTAGTACAGTAGAACCGAGTTTCTGCTTCTTCATTATGCATTCTAGGCAAAAGATTCGAGGGGGCCGGAAAGCACCGCGTCTCGGGTCGGATATGATCCTCGGGCCGTAAGTTGGGCATGACTTTCCTAAGCTTCTCTTTTGTTTTGTTTAGGTCCAGTCAACGCCCTGCTGTCCTGGTCACCGTTCGTTCCACTGAGTCGCTTGACCTACATGGCTTACCTGGTGCATCCATGTGTGTTCAGCGTCTACTATGGTAACCAGGAGACGCTGTACAATCTCAACTTTGTCACATTTGTAAGTTTAAAAGTCAAGTCACACACTTTGTTGTTCATATATACATCAGCGTTTCTCATACTGTTGGGGCACGCCCTGTTACCTGTTGGCGAGAGGGTCCAGAATCTTTATTTTTAAGGACAAAAATCTATATATAAATGATTCTCTTCGTCGCCCGATCATGTGTCAATCTATCTTCGAGAATTGTTGACCTCAAGTAATTCTTCATTAGTTTAAGGTGTGAAAAGCTTCTTTCACCAGATTCCACAATTATGGGTATTTTTTTTATCGCGAGTAGGATTAGCCTTTTTTCTTATTAAATGACACCCGAAAATGACAATTATGTCTATATTTCTGAAGATTTTTTATGACTTTTAAAAAGATTTTAATAATTTCCGGAAATTTCCTGGACTTTTTCGTATATATTGCAATATCAGGAGATTTCCAGGAGCTCCTGGTAAATCTGGAGGCCGCGGGAAATCTGTTATAAGTTATGAAATGGTTTAATTTTATAATTTACACCCAGAATTAGCGCGGGTCCTATGAAAGTGCGGGGCCCACTTCGATCGCATAATTTGCTGTGACCTATGGCCGGCTCTGCTAAATAGCGGCGTCGACTAGTGAAAACATAACAGGCCCTATGTGTTTCTGAACACGAGGATGATCGGGCGACACTCAAGCCCATAGCAACGTACATTCCTCACTGCTTCGAATGTCTCTCATACTTCAGTATCACTGCCATGACTTAATTCAACTTTGACTTACACTGTACTTGTTAGGAAAACAATAGGGTGATGTAGATAGAGAATGAATATAGAAAAATGCTAAGCACTGGGGCTCCGACTCTTAACCTGCTGTGAGGAACTAGTTGAAAGTGTGTGCAAAAGCAACTTTTTGTTTTTTTTTTTGGTTTAGGATGTGCCACTTGTAAAAGTTTGAGAAAAAAAAAGATATGCTCTGTATAGTATAGACTATAAACACATCTCTTGAGAAAGTTTTTAATATACATTGTAATATTTAGAAATGTCTCTTTTCTATTTCAGACAGTCTCCTATCTGGGATTACTCAGTTTTACATATATGATATCATTTGTACTTGTGCTGGGATTAGAGTCTCCGTGGATTACTTTGAAAAAGTGTTTCTTAAAAAAACAAAGAACACTTAAATCCTTTTAGGATTAATCTAGCATCATTATGAAAGCAGAGAAAGTTTTGCTAGACCTTTGACCACCTCAAAACTACAAAATTAACTAAGTTCAAGAACAGAATGTTCAAGGGTTCTCATTCTTATTATTATCAGCACCACTGGCTGTAACTTCATTTATTAATAACTTGAGTTGCTTACGTAATTTCGTTGCCGTCGCTAAAAGAGAGTCACACTTTTTATTCCATGGAAGCAAAGGATTTACCCTGACGTCAAGGTCAAGTGTAGTGATGTCGCCTACACAAGGCCGTGTGTTAGATTCAATACTTAACAGTCTTTTATATCAGGTGTCACCGACGGAGTAATTTATCTAGAGGTCGTCTATAGTCTTTTTTAATTACCTTATTGGTGATTAAGCTACGATCAGGGCCGGCAGCCGCCAAGGGCCTCTCCTTTGAGAAAAGAAATAGCTAAACGTATGCCCAATATTTTGATTGTAGTACACTAGGTCTTAAAAAAATTACGTAATTTTTTTTTGCTGTTTATTTTTTATTTTTCTATTTCATTTGGGGCCACTAGGGCCTCCAATAGTCTAAGGCCGGCCCTGCTACAGTACACATATCTTTTAATGAACTTGCTACCAAAACGTTTTAGACTTCTGAGTATGACACAAACTATACATATAGCTGGAATCATATACGGGTGAACAAATGGTATATGCATGTGTTTTATTTGTTCTAATGAATATATACATGTAAATGTTTGAAAACACGTCACTTGATCATTTTATTGCGTTAGTGTTTTTGTTTCGTCAAATAATCTTTACATATGTTTTAGTTTTTAAAACATACTGCTACATACATTTAGCCCGGTCTTTTGATATCTATCATATCACTTGGTAAATAAAATAGAATGAATGATAGAATTTAATCTTGTCTAGAGTGATAGCACAGAATACAAGAAAATGAAATCACATTCAAAATGACAAATATTTGTAATTTTCGCATTTTAATTTGATTCTGCCATGTTGATTTAATCAGTGGCCTAGCATCCATGGCGCGAAAGGGTTCAATGAACCCGGGCCCACGACCACGAGAGGCCTACAGCTTATGACGTAGCAACAATGGCGCAAAGGGGTTGATTGCAATTGGGCCCATTACTCTTGACCAGTAAGGGGCCCTCGTGAGATCATAGGGATGACACTTAAGGAAAAAAATAATTGCACTTTTGTAAACATTAATATAGCATAGAATATTCTTCTTCTTCTTCTTCGTTCTCATATTTTTATGTTGGAGTGTTCAGATGACTAGACCAATATATGAGATGAACTGCGCAGTGGTTTCCAAATCAGGGAGTTCTCCATATAGTTTTCTTTCTATTGGGGTGATTTGGGGCCAGTGTCTTGTACGGGCCTCTGGTAAAGAGAGCAGTTTTGGAGGACATGGTCAGCATTTTCTGGTGACACTCCACATGGGCAGACCTCACTGGTTCCAATTTTGAGCTTCCGGTACATGTGTTGCATAGAATATGAAAAGCTCTGTGTTTGAAGCTAGAGTGTATGCACCAGTGGCTTGAATTGCTTTAATGTAAGGAGCTGGTTTCCATCAGGTTTATTGTAAGGGTGGTGAGCTCTAATTTGTACGTTTGAAGGGTTTATTGTTACCAGTTCATCCATTTCTTTTTAGCGGCCCCCGTAAGGGGAAAAAGCCGCTATTAGGTTTGTGCAAAATGTCCGTCTGTCCGTCTGTCACACTCAGATCTCGAAAACTAGAAGAGATATGAAAAATATTATTTCATCATTAAATGCGGCTTGAAAAGTTTAGGTGCAACGGCTACTTTTGGTTTTCTAAAAGCAAACCGTTTAATTTATAAAATTAATTATGCAAGCGATTTTTTCATAAAAATACACCAATTCTAAAACAATTACGTAAATGTAAGGGAGGCAATGTTACAATATGCTAACAAAGATGGACAATTTTTGTGTATTTTCAGTATCACTAAGTCAAATATATTTTAAAAATGTACACGAAATGTTTACAACAAAAATAAATAATAGTTAAAGATGTTTTTTCTGGTCAACTAGCTGCTAAAATTAAAAGAAAACATTTCTGTTTGTTTATAAAGGCTAATAATGCATTTTGTATGTAAATATCACGCACATTTTTTTTAATGGACTTTTTATGCAGCGATTTTCGTGCAGTAGCGTAACGTCGCTACATGACCAGGTGCTAAACCAATTCCTTAAACTTTTTAAAAAAAATCAGATTTTATTTATTTTTTGTTTAGTGCCCCCATCCAAATAAAAGAAGATTATTTTTGTGCGTTTTGTCTGTTGGTCCGTCTGTCCGTCACGATTAGATTAAAAAAACTAGAACTCTAAAAGCTATTGAAAATCTGATTTACACTTTAATGTTCCTCCCGTAACATCTCAATAGTTTTAAGTATCTAAAAATTGATTGTTCCGGATTTTTTTGTGCAAAACTAATCAACCCCAACAAATGTTTGTTTGCTCTACTAATTTATATTACATTCAATTTCCATGCTTAAACGTTGCAAAAACACATTATCAATAATATGTTGTTCCGTTTTTTATGTAAATAGCATATTAATGCTAAATCAAAATCTCTATACTGACTTATATTTCATTAAGTGTAAAAATGTTCCGGATATTGTTTTATAAAGCATGAATTATGCCTAATGATTGTTTGAAATCGCATAATTTACTAATATTACACTTATATTATTTGACAATGCGTCACTATAATTTGGTTATCAATATCGAATTGTTCCGTATTTTCATCTTTAAACAAATTTGAAAAATATCGACAATAGGTTGTTCAGGGCTTTAAAAAAAAAGTAATTTACTAGAATTGATTACTGAAAATTGCTTTTTAGACATTTATTTTTCTTGCTAAAACATAACATAGAAGTTTTGTAATCGATAAAGAAAGTTCCGGATTTTGTTTCTTACAAATCGTTGCCAGAAATTTCCGAATTTATTTAAAAATCTACTAACGCCAAATAATTGTTTGAACTCCCTCTTCTAATTAATTAACAAATAATCTTCTCATTTACGAAATAATGTTTTTACGGATTTTTATGAAAAATATTTTAACTCACTACTCTTTTACAGTACATTTAACTTTCTACCTAAACATTTTAAAATTATAAAATCTAATTATCTTTAATATTATGTTCCGATTTTTAAGGAAAACAGAATCCAAACACCAAAGTAAGGTATGAAAATCTCTCCACATGGCTGTAGTGCATCTAATTTTTATACGAGGCCATCCAAAAAGTTAATTAATGGTATTACATTTAACTGAAATTCTCTTTTTCTTTTACTATTTATACAAACATCCGGAACAATCTATTATATAAACTTTTCAATTGTGTTCATACCTAAAAATTATTGCGATGTTTTGAAACGTAAAATAAAGGTTAATCATTTTTTAATAACTTTTAGTTGTTCTTTTTTTTTTTTATATCAAGATGACGGACAGACCGACTGACAGACAAAACGCAAAAACAATGCGGCTTTGATCCTTTTTAAATAAATTCTATTAGAACTCAGTGCACCAATGTCTATGAACCCTCGTTAAATATCTCGTGTAAATAAAGACTTTTTTTATGGTACCGGTACTAGCCTATTGTGAGGTAATGGATTTTTTTTTCTTTGACGTCATATGAATGGACTCTTTAAATGTAATGTTAAAAGAACGCACTCGGTGCACCAATGTCTATGAACACTCGATAAATGGCTCGTAATGATAAAGGCGATTTTTAGTCTAGCTAGGCCGTGTGACGTAGTGTTTTTTTTTTCTTTTGACGTCATATGGAATGAATTCTTAAAAAGAAATGCTAAAAGAACGCACTCGGTGCACCAATGTCTATGAACACTCGATAAATGGCTCGTAATGATAAAGGCGATTTTTAGTCTAGCTAGGCCGTGTGACGTAGTGTTTTTTTTTTCTTTTGACGTCATATGGAATTAATTCTTTAAATGAAATGCTAAGAGAACGCACTCGGTGCACCAATGTCTATGAACACTCGATAAATGTCTCGTAATGATGAAGGCGATTTTTAGTCTAGCTAGGCCGTGTGACGTAGTGTTTTTTTTTCCTTTGACGTCATATGGAATGAATTCTTTAAATGAAATGCTTAAAGAACGCACTCGGTGCACCAAGGTCTATGAACACTCGATGAATGGCTCGTAATGATGAAGGCGATTTTTAGTCTAGCTAGGCCGTGTGACGTAGTGTTTTTTTTTCCCTCTGACGTTATATGGAATTAATTCTTCAAATGAAATGAAAAAAGAACTCGGTATAGTAATGTTTATTAAGCCTCGTTATGTGACTCGCGTTAAAAAAAGGAATGATATCTTGATTTAGATCTAATCTAGATTTTTTAAACTAGATCTAGATTTTTATTACAGTATATCTAGATCTGGATTTATATTCTAATTAAAATTATTCTAGATTCTAGATCTAGAATTTCTAGATCTAGTTTAGACTAAAATAGACTAGATTAAGATGTAGAATTTCAATTTCTAAACTTAAAGTGTAAAAAAAAAGTGTAGATTTTCATTTTTTATTTAATTTAAATTTAAATTTACGGCAAATGAATCTTTGAAACATTATTACTTTTGACCATCAAAATTAAATCACCTCTTGAATATTATTTGCGAATATGCAGATCCGACACGGATCCGACTTCGACGGGGGCCGCCTCTGAGTTTGTGTAACAAAAACTCTCTATGTAATCTTGTTTTTTTTAAGTATGTTCATACATTGGCCTCCTTCAGTCGTAGAACGACTATGGTTCATCTCGCACACTTCCTCTTGTGGATGTGGAGCCCTATTTTGGAGAGACACTCCCGTCCACAGATAGCGCAGGTTAAGCTGGCTTTTGCTTCGATGGTAGAGGAGCTGGCCATTTTTCGAATAGTCCGTTTTTCTTCCAGGGTTGAGGCCCATGTTCTTTCGCTATCTATAGCTTTCTTGGTCACTGTCTCTCTCCATCTGGTGCGGTCTAGAGCTATGTCTTCCCAATGGTCAGTACTGATGTTCACTGATTTGAGGTCCCTTTTTATTACATCTATGTAACGGAGGTGGGGGCGACCAGTTGTTTTTTTTTTGTGCCAGTCGCGAGTTGTCCATAGAGGATGACTTTCGGGATGCGTTTGAACATGTTCATAAACCATACAAAATGGAATTACAATTCTGAAGTTTAGAGGCTAAACTGCTACACGCGTTTGAAGGGTTAAGATGTGGATTTCACAAATAGAGGAAATTTAAAAAAAGAGAAAGCAATATAGAAAATTTTGGTGAGGGGGGCGATATAATGGAACTTAAAGAATACACAGTACAATGAAAAGAGGAAGATTTATAGAGATTCTAAGACATAGAGATAGACAAGACAAAATCAACGTCTAGAACTTTCTTAACTTACAAGCAGAAGAGCTCAGAAATTAGAGTTTCCAGAGCAAAACCTCTAGAAAACTAAATATAAATCCATAGTTTTTCAATACTTCTGGACTCTGCTCACCGGATACACTAAGCATTCCATTTCTGAGAGTCCCGATGTATTGTACACATTACAAGGCATGCGTGTCTCAATGTGGCACCTCCAATCAGAGAAGTAATGTTTGAGAACCATGAGTGTAGCCCGGGGGTTCAAATCCCTCCCCCGAAACAAAATCCCCTCGGTTGGGGTGGAATTCTTTGACTGGTTTTTAGCTTTAATTTTGTTTACTGTGAGTGAGATTCTAATGTAAATGCATCACTTGCCCCAGCGCAGCTAAGGAGGGGGGTTGCTTAAAATATTCCCTCTTAACTCTTTCTCTCCTAATTGACAATACCATCGTTGATTTGACCTCATTAAATTAAATTAATGTTTAATTTTAAAAACTTTATTTTGCAATATATAAAAAGAGCATGCATTTCCTTTTAAGTCTACACCAAATAAAACATTTTCTGATCACAAATGACAAAGCTGTTTAAGCTTGATCATAACAGGGGAGGGAAATGGTAATGAGCAAAATTTAGAATTCCATTGAAACGTGGACAAATAATTACGGAGAGAAAGAGTTAAGAGGTTTTGAGGTTAAAAGCCGCTTCTTCAATAAAAAAAAACAACATATTAAGCTAATGACAAATTAAAGACTTTTTCAAAGAAATAAAAAAAAATATAATAGTAAAATGTCTTTTTGAAGAGCGTCACCGCTATCATTTAAAATAAAGAAAAATAACCGAAACAAATATGTTAATAGTTCAGGATGCTTTATATTTGTTAGTTCCCCTGCTAACGTTTTGCAAAGCCAATAAATAAACCAATAATGTTTTTTTTTCTTTGTAGGAGTGGGTGTATTAAGGAAAAGTAGTTATACGTTTTACGAAGTGAGGGGGGGGGGCTAGTCAATGACGTGTGAATCTACGTCAATAAATGCTGGGGGTTATCCCGATTGGACGCTTCAACTGCAGTCAATGCGGTGATATGATTTAGCAATGACCTCGTGACCTACATCTTGTAAGACCTACTTTCAGTGACGTTTCAAATAAGACTTTGTGAACTTTTGTGTTAATAGAGCGAAAACGTCTCGAGTGAGAGTACCATCTACACGCACTTATTAAGCTTTAGATATATTATCTTATCTTATAAAATACAGACGTTACTTCAACAAAAGAAGATGATTACGTCCTACCCGTGTTCCTAGGTCAATCTAGTCATGCATGTTAAACAATGATTTAAATTCTGCCAAGTCACTCTAATAGCGCTTGGGAAGAAAGTTCATTTGTACGAATTTGTGCAAACATGGAAAAGGGAATGTGTCTTTATCTTTGTGTCTTTCTGAGTATTTTATTAGACTTTGTTTTCTATCCTGTAAGCATCTATATTTAGTGCTATTACTAAAGGTGTTACTCTAGTCAATGTAAATATTCGTTTGTTATGAATCTCACTGCTCTATTTTGTGTATGTTCCAGTTTCTTAATGTTTTCTTGAGTTGAGGGGCCCCAAACAGAGGATGCATATTTTGTTATTGGCCTAACCAAGTTTAAATAACATTTTAGTTTTATGTTCTTATTTGATTTGTAGAAATGAAATGTCGTTTACTAAATCCTAATGCTTTATTTGATTTTTAAATAGTTTCATTAGTATGAGGATTCCATGACAATGTTTCACCTAGGTATTTTGCATTTTTAGTTTGTGTTACTGATTTAACATGATTAAGATAAGTGAAATTTATTTGTTTTAGTTTGTTTTTTTGTTACTCTTATTAAATGACTTTTTTCTGGGATGAAGAACATGCTCCAATTCGAGTACCCATTTCTGTAATTCATCCAATTCTCTTTGTAAAATGTATGTATCTTGTGTTGTTTTTTATTGTTGTATATATTATGCGATCGTCTGCAAATAATCTGACTTTTGTTTCTGAACTAATGCAATTTGGTAAATCATTTATGTAAATTAAAAATAGTAGTGAACCTAAGACTGTTCCTTGAGGTACACCTGAGTTTACTGTTATTGATATTGATTTAGAGCCATTTATTATTACAGTTTGTTCTCTCCCTATCAGAAAATCTTTAATCCACTGATGCAATGGACCAATCAATGCCAAAATATTTTATTTTTTTGAAGCAAACTATGGTGGTGAACTTTGGCAAAAGTCCTTAGAAAAATCTAACAAGATAGCATCTGTTTGCTTACTATTATCGAAACCTTTTGAAAAATCATCAATTAATCCTGTTAGTTGTTACAATACCTCTATTCAAGTCAGAACTTTATAGAGGGTGGGTGGGTGGATAGGTGTAGGGTGGAACCTGGGCGCTGACCTCAAAGACAGTTTACTAAATCAATGCTCACGAAAAGTTTGCGCATCGTTTTCTAAGTCTAGATCTGAATAAATTCGCTTAACCAAGATTCTTCCCGGGTGGGAGGGGGGGGGCGGGGTAAAAAAAAACGTTCAATAGTTTTTTTAATCTAGCACACATTAGTTATAAAGAAAAACAACAACAACAATCGCTCTATAAGTTGTATAGAGGAAGTAATGTCTTTTTAAAACAGTATTAATTATGTTTTTTCTTGTTTTTATTTCACTTAGTTTCCTAGTTACCTGGACGACCTTTCAGAATACAAGTAGGCTTGGGTTTTTTTTTCTTCTTTTTTTTTAATAGTGTTCATAGCACGAGGTCAGCACTGACCTATATGTGTAATTCACACATGTCTGAGACAAGAGACTACATGCCAATGTCTTCCACTAGGAAAGGGACAATATGACTCGACTTCAAAGGAGAAGATAATTACGTCCTACGCATGTCATGTGTCTTTCAAGTCATGCGCGTTAATCAGTGACCTCAACTCTGCTAAGTCATAGTTGTCCCTGCCTGATTCAATCAACCTATTCCATTCTCTAATGGCAGATGACACTCGGGAAGAAGCAGCCCTTGTATGAATTTGTCCTAGCATATGGAATAAGTAATAAAAGGTCTCAACACTGACCATACTAGCCTGTGACGTAGCAACGGTCTCCGTTGCCTTCAGGTTGCGACGTTTCAGGTCAGTGTTCGGGACATCTATGACGATTGGTCTCGGCCCTTTTATAGGTGTGGGCTAAGCGAGTTTGGATACGTATGGACGGAACTTAGGTTAATTTGGCCACCGCGTTAGCAATGGGCCAATTACAAGACCAACTAACATTACCGATACCATATATGCATATAAACTTTTTAAGTAACAATCTTAGCAAGGATCTTGATTTCTTTCCACACCGTGTACAAGAACTTTTGAAACTTAAAGTAAAAACAATACTCTTTGATTTGTTAACATTTTGATTTTTTAAGATCAGGTTTACATTCAAATAGATTGCTTTAAACAATAGCATACACTATACAGAACGAAAAAAAAAAAGAAAAATGGGAAGCAATGTGGAGAAAGAGGCGCTGTGACTGAGCAGTTCCGGGTTAGAATCCTGATGAAAAATTGGATTTATTTAAATTTCGGGATCTTTGGCATTAGTCGGGGAAAAGTAAAGGCAGTTGGTCGTTGTGCTGGCCACATGAATTGGTTAATTTTATTATTGATTCACGTGTCGTTGACAATGATGAAATGGTTAATTTTATTATTGATTCATGTGTCGTTAACAATGATGAATTGGTTAATTTTATTATTGATTCATGTGTTGTTGATAATGATGAAATGGTTAATTTTATTATTGATTCATGTGTTGTTGACAATGTTGAAATGGTTAATTTTATTATTGATTCATGTGTTGTTGATAATGATGAAATGGTTAATTTTATTATTGATTCATGTGTTGTTGACAATGTTGAAATGGTTAATTTTATGATTGATTCATGTGTTGTTGACAATGATGAATTGGTTAATTTTATTATAGATTCACGTGTCGTTGACAATCATGAATTGGTTAATTTTATTATTGATTCATGTGTTGTTGACAATGACGAAATGGTTAATTTTATTATTGATTCATGTGTTGTTGACAATGACTGGCAACACAATCGCAGACTCTTTGGCCCACCAGGGAGGGCAAATTCCACCCACTGATCAGGCTGTAAGCTTTCATCAAGCCCTGGCTATAATACAAAAAACAGAAATGGAAAAGTGGTTTGAGTGCTGGGACAAGTCCCAAAAAGCCCGTGGAGTCTGGGAGCGCATGAGGCGCCCTGACCGCACTTCCCCGTGGTGGAGGCTGTCCAGGCCTGAGCAAGCTATTATAGCACAGTGCAGGACAGGCCACTGTCCTGTTGGCTCATATTTCTCACGGCTATGGCCAAATTTCGATTCACGGTGCCCTCGCTGCGGGGAAGAAGAGGAAACCGTGCCTCATATTCTGTTTGACTGCCCCAGACTTGCTGATCTCCGTCTCGACAGGTCTGGGAAACCCAAAATTCTCGACCTGTATGGCGACATTCATGCACTACGCAAGACAGCAGGGTTTCTGTCCAGGGCTTTTGCAAGAGAGGATTTGAGCCTCTCAAGCCCTCACTCTAATGGAGTTTGATGATGATGATGATGATGATGACAATGATGAAATGGTTAATTTTATGATTGATTCATGTGTTGTTGACAATGATGAAATGGTTAATTTTATTATTGATTCATGTGTTGTTGACAATGATGAATTGGTTAATTTTATTATTGATTCATGTGTTGTTGACAATGATGAATTGGTTAATTTTATGATTGATTCATGTGTTGTTGACAATGATGAATTGGTTAATTTTATTATTGATTCACGTGTCGTTGACAATCATGAATTGGTTAATTTTATTATTGATTCATGTGTTATTGACAATGATTAATTGTGCAAAATGTCAACTTTATCCGAGAATGGGAAGTGGGAGAAAAAACGTGTACACGATTCCACCTAGACAGACAGAGTTGATATAAGCTTTGTAAAAATCGACAGACAACTGTCAACATGTAAAAAAAATAAAGGTTCCACTTAAGGCTTTGTTTATCTAATGCTCTATTTCAGTAGTTTAAATGTCAAGAAGTATAACTATGAGTTAGAGTCACAACTCTACGGTACACTGTTTGTCTAAAGTACACGTGTAGAGAGTCATGGAGGGCTGTGTCGCGATAACCATTCACTTATCTTATCAACGACGACACAGTTCAACGGTCGATTGTCAGTAGTGCCACTCTGTGCTGATAGGTGGTGACACAGCCTGAATGTTGCGCTCGCTTGTGTAATCGCCTCGCCTACATATTAAACAAAAAAAATAAAAAACACCAGAAAAGCCAACTTTTTATTTTTAGTCAGCGGAAACAGATATCGATCTCATTCTCAGTTCTTAACTTCAAGAGTTGGCTTGAATAAACATTTTATTTGTATTGAAAACAAATTTTATCCTGGTATTGTGGTCCGCTCTCTGGACTGTCGTTCGGTGGTCTCTAACCCCGCCCACTGCCATCCCACCCTCCCAATCTGAAGGAAAATTTGAAACTTGTAAAAATAGAACAGAAACATTTTAATAACATTTTGTTACTTTTATGATTGTAATTATATTGTCTTACGCTTACATATTATCGAATTTTATTTCCAGATAGAAAGTGAGCTGTCAGACTTTTTTAAAAATAGGAATTCAAAGATTTTCAAACTTATTTTAAAATTAATAAACTTAGAACAAATATGTCGAATTTTTTTTTTCACTATTCTATTAGAGGTGTCATGGTCCTTTCTAGATGCCAACATTTTAAAATAAACAATAAATTTAATGTCACTTATAATTCATGACTATAAGCGCAGTCTAACATTTCATGTCTTATTTCTGAGCAATTATCAAACTTGTTTCATTATTTAAATACCGCTTTTTAAATGGTAATGGCTACATGTCTTTGTATATAAAACGTTTCGCATGTAACTATTTATAGACGCCAGTCATAGCACGTGATCATAGTCGATAACAAACGTTGATTGACCCCGCGAAAGTAGATCTTAGCGGCATGGTAATATTGGGGCCTAGTCACAGTGAGATTTCGTACTTTGGTCGCGTTTTATTATCCTGTCTTAGTACCTACAGTTTTTGGTGAACTCTATAAAACGCAGTGGCTTGCTCGTGTGTTGTGGTCTGTTGTGCAATCTGTATTTCTAAGTCTGTTGTTTATTTTGTTTCTTGAGGATAGAAAAAGGTTCGCTTTAAAAAAATGAGAACAAAGAAAATGAACAAATTAACCGCGTTCTTTACATTGTTATTTCTGTTCACGTCATTCGCCATTACAGTAGCAGACGACACAACTGGATCGCCCGATCCAAAAACATTTCTTGGCGCTTTAGAAAACATCAACGACGTCATAAGGCGCCAAAATGATCCTGCGTTTCAGGAAACTTTGAAAAATTTTGAAACTCTTCTGTCAGGCAAGGATATTCTTGGTCAAACGGGAATTCTCGGAAACGCTGTTTTTGCTGCCCCTTCATCTGGGTCTATGTATAGTGCAATTAAGAACTCAAATAATATTCAAAATGGTGTCGAAAATCAAGTAGACACATTCGGAGAAAGCACGTGGAGTCTGGCAGATGTAGCCGACAAGAAAGATGGCAGTCTAAATCTTAGACGAAAATTTGGGAAAGTAAACTCAGCGAATTGTGTAGCAGACATACAACGCTTGGTCACTAATGTGACTCAGAACCAGTGGACATTACCTTGTGAGTTAACCTATTGACCCAATAAGAATTTTAGAGTTACGCATTTGTATTTTTAAAGTAGGTTCATTGAGGCTTTAGTGAGGTTTTGTATTGTTAGTTCAGTTATCTTATTTTATCTAATACATTACCTGTGCTACTGCAAGAGAGAAGATAATTGCGTCCTTAGTATCCATATGTTAATCTACTCATGCATGTTAATTAGAGACCCTGCTAAGTTGTTGGTTTTCTTGGTTGATTCGGGCAAACTAATGACGCTTAAAGAGCACTTGAATAAATTTATTTTGAATTTTTCCCAGCATACGGAAAACGAAATATGCTTTATTTTTGTGTAGATTTAGCAAAGTTAAGTTTTAATACAGTGGCGTACCTAAGGGGGGGGGAGGGGGGCCCAAATGGGTGTCCGAAATTTATTTGTAAATACATAAATTCATATATTTGATTGACAAATAGTGTCAACGGGTGTCTTTTTTTGTTTCAACATTTATGTATTAAATTTATAACAAAGACTAAACCTAGATCTAGGTCTATCAGTACGTTGACTTTGTTGACATTTTAAAAATATTTTTTCCCCACCGAGATCAAAGGTTTTTTTTTTAAATTAGTTTTACATTTTAAATTTTGTTGCCACGAATAAAATTGCATGATATACAGCGAATTCCAGTTATCTTGTCACCTTTACTAATAATAGATCTAAATGGCGGGTATTTTATGGCTACACTAATTAACCTTGAAGCAAAATTTACAGAATCGAGTATAACAGATCGAAAAGTTATTCTTAATAATGCTAGAATAGTCCATTATTCGGGTTTGGCGTCTATAATTTCAGAATTAAACTTTACACTCGAGTTATTACCCCTCTATTCATCTTTCCTCAATCCAATGGAAACTCTCTTTTTATTTCCATCTAATCCTTTTGCTTTCGCACGAAACATAAACAACAAACAATGACGTAATATCATATAATATTAGCACAGAATCTTCTTCATGCAGTGAAAAATTAAGAATTTTTTGCCTATCTGGAATTCTGGTCAAAGCTCCTGCGCCCAATTAATATAGTTCAGAAGAAACTACAAAAGTCTGGACTGCATATACGGGAAGCTACTGAAGAAATTAGTACCCTTTCATGCTTTCTGCAAAATGATGAGAAACTGACAAAAACCCAATCCATCGAAAAAGAAAAAGAAGGTAGTGAATACTATGGATTCCCTGTAATCAAAACAACCAGAAGAAAGAAAAGACTTGATGGGAAGTTGAGTTCTAATGTAGGACTGTCAATAGAACTGCAATTCAAACGTGTTGAGACATAAGTGCTGGACAGATTTCATATTGAGATGAAGGGCAGATTCCAAAGGCTGGAAAGAAAATGGATAGCTTTGGGTTTCTTCTTGAACCAAGACACCTGTTAGATGAAGACACGCTTATGACAAACTTGCTACTTTTCCTGTTTGTATGATGAAATAAAAGGCAAATCGTTTTTTTCAATGATGTCATTGATGCACGAGCACTTTTAATCAACAAACCAGTAATACAATCACCAATAGACATATTGAGGAAACAGGCTTCATATGGTAATTACGTGTGCTCAAACCTTGCAACCTCCTCCAAATACCGCTAACTCAGGCCACTTCCATTACGTCATGTGAGAGATCATTCTCAAAGCTCAAGTTCATCAAAAACTATGTCAGGAGCACAATGACACAAGAAAGGCTTATCATGGTTTTAATGTCAGTGAAGTTACAAATACTAGAAAGTATCGATGTAGTTGATGTTATAGATGTCTTTGCTGCACAGAATGCACGACGTGAAGCGATATCAATTGAGATTTGTCACTTGTGCATTATTTAACTAATAAACAACGGTATTATTCATTAAAAGTCTTAATAATTATTTTTTGCCAAGTTTCCTGATATACTGAAAAAATTTGATTTTGGGCTTATATATTTTTGAGTACATTATCTCATGTCATTTGTCGAATATCAAAATACAAGGGGCCCCCAAAGAGGTCAATCCCATCGTGCCCCCAAATCCCTAGTTACGCCCCTGTTTTAATAATTCAGTTGTACTTTCGATGGTAATAATTCAGTGAAGATTTAGGAAGTTATAATTTTAATTATTCAGTTAGGTTTAGGTTAGATTTAGCAAGATTAAATCTATTACATTAATTATTATTAATTATCTCTTACTTTTATATTATTTTATTCACAGTTCAAATAGTGTAAACTTCTCGTGTCTATGAAACGATATAATATAAACAACGCAGTTTGTAAGAAGATGATAGCTACGAAACTATCAGCAGTTTGATAAGTAATCTTGGTTTTTTAAGCCTTGCTTTCCGTCAGTTAAATTTGATACATTTCTTTCTGTTCTTCAGTCTTAGACGCCTGGGGCAAGCCTGGACCGTCCATTCTCCAAGGTCGACTTAACTTTGTCGGGAACTACAGGCAGTGTAGGAATGCAAAGGCGCCACCCCAGCCTGGCGTTGGGGGCACAGGTTTTACCGGGAATTACTGCGTTTTGAGCCTCGCTGCAAAGGTGAGAGGTTGATTTGTAGATATGAATCTTTAAATCTAATCTTTTTTTTTTTTTTTATAATTATTAGGACAATTTTGTTGCTATATATATCCATCGCACTTCAAAACAAGATCAATTGTAATTGTTCAATTCTTAAGTGGAGACTCGTGGACATTGATGGTTAAGACTTAAAACAATGCTTTTTTATTATTAGTAAACAAAATAACAATGCCAAAAACACATAAGACAAAACCGTAAAATAACTTCAATATTTATATTGTCAATTTATAAACTTCATTTTTAAAAAAAAATGTTTGTAGCTCAATAACTCTGATAAAAAAAACAGGCCAAAGATAACATGTCTGCGAAAAAAACAAACATCTTTTAACCTTTCTAATTGTATAATTTAATGTTAGCATTTAGTACTTCCTGTATATTGTGTTTAACGTGTCTCTATTTTGTGTCTTCATTAATCTTCCTAATCATGGAGCTAAGACCTGACTTAAAGAACTTCAATGTTATCCATTCATTATGATCAGCTCTCAGCTCAGAGCTATAGTTCAAACTTATGCCAGTGATAACATTCCTCAGAATACTCAGAAGCTGGTAGAACGAGAATCAATGCAGAGGCGGCATTTGAGAGTTGGAGAGACTTTGTTTCTGACGTTTTTGAGACGTTATAGTGACGTCTTAGTGTCTTATATACGTGAAACTCTACAGTAGACACTTACCCAGGAGACAACAATCTTAACCCTCGGGGGATTAACGAAACAAAAATGATATGAACTAAGGTTGGTAGAGGTGGTTGTACAGATGGTTGGAGAGATGGTTGTAGAGGTGGTTGTAGAGGTGGTTGCAGAGGTGGTTGCAGAGGTGGTTGTAGGAGTGGTTGTAGAGGTGGTTGGAGAGATGGTTGTAGAGATGGTTGCAGAGGTGGTTGGTAGAGATGGTTGGTAGAGATGGTTGGTAGAGGTGGTTGTACAGATGGTTGGAGAGATGGTTGTAGAGGTGGTTGTAGAGGTGGTTGCAGAGGTGGTTGGAGAGGTGGTTGCAGAGGTGGTTGCAGAGGTGGTTGTAGGAGTGGTTGGAGAGGTGGTTGGAGAGATGGTTGTAGAGATGGTTGAAGAGATGGTTGCAGAGGTGGTTGTAGGAGTGGTTGTAGAGGTGGTTGGAGAGATGGTTGTAGAGGTGGTTGTAGAGGTGGTTGGAGAGATGGTTGTAGAGGTGGTTGTAGAGGTGGTTGTAGAGGTGGTTGCAGAGGTGGTTGTAGGAGTGGTTGTAGAGGTGGTTGGAGAGATGGTTGTAGAGATGGTTGAAGAGGTGGTTGTAGGAGTGGTTGTAGAGGAGGTTGGAGAGATGGTTGTAGAGATGGTTGAAGAGATGGTTGCAGAGGTGGTTGTAGAAGTGGTTGTAGAGGTGGTTGGAGAGATGGTTGTACATATGGTTGTAGAGATGGTTGTAGAGATGGTTGTAGAGATGGTTGTAGAGATGGTTGTAGAGGTGGTTGTACAGATGGTTGTAGAGGTGGTTGGAGAGGTGGTTGGAGAGGTGGTTGGAGAGGTGGTTGGAGAGGTGGTTGTACAGATGGTTGTAGAGGTGGTTGTACAGATGGTTGTAGAGGTGGTTGTACAGATGGTTGTAGAGGTGGTTGTACAGATGGTTGTAGAGGTGGTTGTAGAGATGGTTGTAGAGGTGGTTGTACAGATGGTTGTAGAGATGGTTGTAGAGATGGTTGTAGAGGTGGTTGTACAGATGGTTGTAGAGGTGGTTGTACAGATGGTTGGAGAGGTGGTTGTACAGATGGTTGTAGAGATGGTTGTAGAGATGGTTGTAGAGATGGTTGTAGAGATGGTTGTAGAGGTGGTTGGAGAGGTGGTTGTACAGATGGTTGGAGAGGTGGTTGTACAGATGGTTGTAGAGATGGTTGTAGAGATGGTTGTAGAGATGGTTGTAGAGATGGTTGTAGAGGTGGTTGGAGAGGTGGTTGGAGAGGTGGTTGGAGAGGTGGTTGGAGAGGTGGTTGTACAGATGGTTGTAGAGGTGGTTGTACAGATGGTTGTAGAGGTGGTTGGAGAGGTGGTTGGAGAGGTGGTTGGAGAGGTGGTTGGAGAGATGGTTGCAGAGGTGGTTGGAGAGGTGGTTGGAGAAGTGGTTGTAGAGGTGGTTGTACAGATGGTTGTAGAGGTGGTTGTACAGATGGTTGTAGAGGTGGTTGTACAGATGGTTGTAGAGGTGGTTGTACAGATGGTTGTAGAGGTGGTTGTACAGATGGTTGTAGAGGTGGTTGTACAGATGGTTGTAGAGGTGGTTGTACACATGGTTGTAGAGGTGGTTGGAGAGGTGGTTGGAGAGGTGGTTGGAGAGGTGGTTGGAGAGGTGGTTGGAGAGATGGTTGCAGAGGTGGTTGGAGAGGTGGTTGGAGAAGTGGTTGTAGAGGTGGTTGTACAGATGGTTGTAGAGGTGGTTGGAGAGGTGGTTGTAGAGGTGGTTGTAGAGGTGGTTGTAGAGGTGGTTGTAGAGATGGTTGTAGAGATGGTTGTAGAGATGGTTGTAGAGATGGTTGTAGAGGTGGTTGTAGAGATGGTTGTAGAGATGGTTGTAGAGATGGTTGTAGAGATGGTTGTAGAGGTGGTTGTAGAGATGGTTGTAGAGATGGTTGTAGAGATGGTTGTAGAGATGGTTGTAGAGGTGGTTGTAGAGATGGTTGTAGAGGTGGTTTGAGAGATGGTTGTAGAGATGGTTGTAGAGGTGGTTGTAGAGATGGTTGTAGAGATGGTTGTAGAGATGGTTGTAGAGGTGGTTGTAGAGATGGTTGTAGAGGTGGTTGTAGAGATGGTTGTAGAGGTGGTTGTAGAGATGGTTGTAGAGGTGGTTGTAGAGATGGTTGTAGAGGTGGTTTGAGAGATGGTTGCAGAGGTGGTTGTAGAGGTGGTTGTAGAGGTGGTTGTAGAGGTGGTTGGAGAGGTGGTTGGAGAGGTGGTTGGAGAGATGGTTGTAGAGGTGGTTGGAGAGATGGTTGGAGAGAGGGTTGGAGAGATTGTTCGAAAGGTGGTTGTAGAGGTTGTTGTACAGATGGTTGTACAGGTGGTTGGAGAGGTGGTTGGACAGGTGGTTGGAGAGATGGTTGGAGAGGTTTTTGTACAGATGGTTGGAGAGGTGGTTGTAGAGGTGGTTGTACAGGTGGTTGTACAGATGGTTGGAGAGATGGTTGTAGAGGTGGTTGTACTGATGGTTGTACAGGTGGTTGGAGAGGTGGTTGTACAGATGGTTGGAGAGGTGGTCGTACAGATGGTTGTAGAGGTGGTTGTAGAGGTGGTTGGTAGAGATGGTTGTAGAGGTGGTTGAAGAGATGGTTGTAGAGGTGGTTGGAGAGATGGTTGTAGAAGTGGTTGTAGAGGTGGTTGTACAGATGGTTGGAGAGATGGTTGTAGAGGTGGTTGTACTGATGGTTGTACAGGTGGTTGGAGAGATGGTTGTAGAGGTGGTTGAAGAGATGGTTGTACAGGTGGTTGTAGAGGTGGTTGTAGAGGTGGTTGGAGAGATGGTTGTAGAGGTGGTTGTAGAGGTGGTTGTACAGATGGTTGGAGAGATGGTTGTACAGGTGGTTGTACTGATGGTTGTACAGGTGGTTGGAGAGATGGTTGTAGAGGTGGTTGAAGAGATGGTTGTACAGATGGTTGGAGAGATGGTTGTAGAGGTGGTTGTAGAGGTGGTTGTACTGATGGTTGTACAGGTGGTTGTAGAGGTGGTTGTACAGATGGTTGGAGAGATGGTTGTAGAGGTGGTTGTAGAGGTGGTTTTAGAGGTGGTTGTAGAGGTGGTTGTACAGATGGTTGTAGAGGTGGTTGTAGAGGTGGTTGTACAGATGGTTGGAGAGATGGTTGTACAGGTGGTTGTAGAGGTGGTTGTACAGATGGTTGTAGAGGTGGTTGTAGAGGTGGTTGTACAGATGTTTGGAGAGATGGTTGTACAGGTGGTTGTAGAGGTGGTTGTACTGATGGTTGTACAGGTGGTTGTAGAGGTGGTTGTACAGATGGTTGGAGAGATGGTTGTAGAGGTGGTTGTACTGATGGTTGTACAGGTGGTTGGAGAGGTGGTTGTACAGATGGTTGTAGAGATGGTTGTAGAGGTGGTTGAAGAGATGGTTGTAGAGGTGGTTAAAGAGATGGTTGTAGAGGTGGTTGGAGAGATGGTTGGAGAGAGGGTTGTAGAGATGGTTGTAGAGATGGTTGTAGAGGCGGTTGAAGAGGCGGAAGCTTTTCTAGGAAAGTGCATAGTTCTAAAAGAAGATCATCTAGAGATTGAAGAATAAATAAAATTCATTTGAAGAAAAACAATCAAAATGTAAAAAAAAAAACTTTTACAACTAAAGCTCTCAATTATGTAGAATGTATTTCCCTTTTTTTTATATGAAACAAAATAATTAAATACAATTATTTAATTGATTGATTGATTACTTTAATTTTTAAATTGAATCTCGTTTTGTTATGTACAGTAAATAATTATGAAAAGTTTCATTTTGATCCGAGAAAGGGCGTGGGGTAAATAACGTGTACTAAATTTCATATATTTAGCAATAACTCTTAATATTGAAGGCTTTATTTCCCTTGTTGGTTATCAAACAAAATAATAAATCACCAGTAATTAATTAACTATCTGGTTAATTTTTTTATTCATTCGTGTTTTGTTAGGTACAATAAATAATTGTGTAAAAGTTTCGACCTGATTCGAGAATGAAAAGTGGGAGGAATAACGTGTACATAATTTGTACCAGACAGACAGAGAGAGAGTGAGAGAGAGAGAGAGAGAGAGAGGGAGTGAGAGAGAGAGAGGGAGTGAGAGAGTGAGAGAGAGAGTGAGAGAGAGACCGGGACAGAGAGAGAGAGAAATACAGGGATGGAGGCAGAGAGAAAAAGAGAGAGTGAGAGAGAGAAAGAGAGATAGAGAAGGGGAGAGAAAGAAAGAGAGACTATAACGAAGATATTCACTTTTTGGACAGAACGCTTCAGGTTCATCTCCACTCGCCGCTTTAACAGGAAATGCTGCTGTACAAATCGGTTCCTGTGTTCCAGATTCATGTTCCCAGGATGAGCTCTCATTACTAGTGAATCTAGGTAAGACGCACAAGTGAAGTTTTGTCCACGGGGACCCATCTTTTAAACTTAAATACAATTTAACGTGTCATTAATTTGTCTCAATGTTATGATTAAGTTAAGTAGCTGATTTTACCATCAATGGATCAGACGATGCAAAGGCCATCAGTTTCTGTGGCCCAAGGTTAACGAGGGCATCATGTGGCCAGCACAACGACCGACCGACTTCACTTTTTCCACGCAAATGTCAGCTACCCATTAGAGCCAGGTTGGCGCCTTAAATCGCGAAACTAAAAAATCCCAGTCTTCACTAGGATTCGAACCCGCGACCTCTCTGTTCAGAAGCCACCGCGCCTAGTTTTTTTTTTTATTAACATTGTAAATAATTACGAGGCCAAAGATGTTGAGGAAACTTGACACGATTCCTCTTCAATTAAAATTGTTCATTTGCCGACTCTAAGTGACGCATGTTTCCCATTATAGGAACAATTTAACGAAGAATGATGGAGTTGATTCATTCATTCAGACTTAGTCGTATTTAAAACCAAAGACTTTATGGCGAGAGAGTGACGATTTTTTCTAGGCTGTGTTCCACTGCTTTACTTACATCAACCAACATGTCTGTTCCTTGATAAATACGTATTGTCGTATTGTATACGTGTGTTCAACCGAGACCAATCGTTTCAGAAGGCCTAAACACTGACCTGCAACGTCACAACCTGTGGGCGCTTTAAACAAATAGCTCGTTGCCTCGTCGTACAGACCAGTGACCTAGCAACGAGCTATTTGTTTAAACTGCCCACAGGTTGTGACGTTGCAGGTCAGTGTTCAGGCCTTCTATAACAATTGGTCTCTGCCTAATACCTGACAAAAAGGAAGTAGATTTGATAAGGATGTACTTAATGGAACCGCTACAACTGTGTTTATTTACAAATAGGGGGGGGGATCGTCATTGTCAATCAAATCATTCGTGTACTATAAAAATAGGCCAAGTCATTTCCTTATTTCTACATTGTAGATATTGCTACTTCTAACACCGAAACCCTACTTGTTATTCTTTTTTATGCGCTCCTAAGTGTCTGAGATGTCATAATTCTTTGCGTCACGTGACTATTTTAACGTCACTAGCCGAAGTACACAATCCTATATTTAAATTACTCTACTCTATTTGTCAACAATAGAAAAATTTGATAGATTAGATAGACTAGATAGATTAGATAGATATATTAGATTAAATTAGATTAGATAGATTATATAGATTAGATTGGTAGATTAGATAGATTATATAGATTAGATTGATAGATTAGATAGATAGATAGATAGATAGATAGATAGAGAGAGAGAGAGAGAGAGAGAGAGAGAGAGAGAGAGAGAGAGAGAGAGAGAGAGAGAGAGAGATAGATAGATAGATAGATAGATAGATAGATAGATAGATAGATAGATAGATAGATAGATAGATAGATAGATCACTTCTATACATTTCTATTGAAGGTTTGACGATGTTGAACATGTCTGAAACATTTGTTGCCATGCCCACGGAATGCCGAACGGATGAAAGAGAATTTACTTCCGCAACCGTCGCCGCCATGTAAGTTTTATGGTAACCAGAGGATGTAAAATTTTACAAGTTTTGAATGGTTCAACTCAACCAATGGGCATTAAAAAGTACTGGCCGAATTATTATTAAGAAATGAGTACTGAGTCTCAGGAACTCAAAGGAAACTTATTTTGGCTTAAATGTAGATACTAATTATATAGCAAAATATGATTTTAAAAAATAAACTGAAACTAAATTGATAGAAATTGATTTTTAATTACTAAAACGAAATTTGTTTTTAATTTCCGTTAGGGTCATTTTCGTTTCTGTTCTCGTTATCAACTTAACTACTTTCACTCTTAGAAATGTGCTTTGGTATTTAACAAATATTTATAATGATTCAGTTTTACATTCTATAATAAAGGGAAATTCCTTTGGTTTAGAATGTCTGACTAACGCTAACCGCATCTCTGAATTACCTTTGTCCTTTAGTGTCATCCTGTCACTCATTCTGGTCTTAATGATTTGCGGGACTCTGTTTGACCTTTTGGTGATTCAGCGGCCAAAGTGGAACACGCGGCGCCAAGGCGTAGACAGTCCCGACTATGATGCTGGCAGAGGTATCCAGCCTCGCAGCAGCTACCATCCAATACTTGACGAGGAGACGACAACAGGGGGCCCCACATCAGGTCAAGAGCAGACGCCAATGAATGCTGAGGTCAGAAACGGCTCCGGTCCTGTTTTCCTGAACGAGAAGCAACCTTTGCTGGGGAAAACTCAAACCAAGTCTGGTGCTTGCTCTGGTAATTGTGTTGATATATGTATTACTACGCTCCCTTGTCTATGTCAGTAACGTCCCTTGGCAGCGTAATTAACATCGTTCCTTAGACTTATATATATACTATATCTAGACTGGACTGGACTTTTTAACACTACAAAAAATGTCGTGAACATTTTTTAGAAAGTTAGATCAAGGCGTTGTTTTGTAAAGTAGTTTTAACTGAAGTAAAGGCTATTCTTTTCAACCCTAATCTATGTAACATATAATTTAGTTTTTAGATCTAGATCTAGTAACTGGACATCAAAAATAAGAGTACTCTCGTCTCATAATTATTATTTTGCAATTTTTAGACACATAATCTTCTTTATCAAAAGACTGAATGCAACACTAAATTGTGATTTTTTTTTTTTTTTTTTTTTTTTTTTTTGATAATTAATTACTAGATCTAGATCTAAAAAATAAATATATATGTTACATAGGTTAGGGTTGAAAACACAACAACCTTACTTCTTTGAACTACTTTACAAAACAACGCCTTGATCCAACTTTCTACAAACTGTTCACGATCGATCAGTCGCGGATAAGAATTGATTTCCGGTTTCCAGTCTAGTAGTAGATATAAGTCTATTCATCGTTCATTAAAATAACTCTTCCCACTTTCAAAACAAAACAAATTTCGTGTGAGTTATTGTTCCTATTACTCCAAAAACATCAGATGTAGGATTTTTTTTTCTTTGATTTTTTGTTTCTTTTAGTCTTTGATTTTCTTTTTCTTATGTTTTGCAAAGGATGCGTCGCAAGCTATAGAGCAGTGGATCTGTTGCGAGATGTGAGGCTCAATTAAGTTTCAGAAGTTCTTCTCCTAATGCTTCTCTATCTCCAGTTCTGACTCACATCCACCAATACTATATGTTGAGTCTCTGTCGTAGCTGGCAAACGGGTTGTCATAAACATAGACTAATTATTGGTTTCTTAGTAAGGTTGGTCTTCGCGTGCGGCACAGTTATTGGGTCCTGTCGAACTGTTAACACTCAGGAAAAGGGGCGCTAAAACAGAAAGCTTTGGTCAGGAGGTGGCTTGTTAATTAAACTTGGTAGGCTTTTGTTACTAGTTGTTACTAGTTGTTACAAAAGTCTTGTCTGTGTTTACTTTCGTTACACCTCAAATCCTGGTCTTGTTTTTAATAGTCACGTGATTGTCGCTTAGCCAAAACTGTATCCTTTTGACGAAACAAATAACTTTTCGCGCCGAATTCCTTATCGTGTCCTAGCACTTTCTACTTCCGCTGCATTGCGACAAAACCTTAACACGGGAAAGGATTTGGGAGAAAGCCCTGGAGGAAATAATCAGGAGCTGGGACTCTGAGCCAGCTTGGTGGACACTGCGAGACAATCTGGCAGATCCAGCTACACTGCTGACCCTTTGTAGCCTAAAGGAGATTTCCAATTATATTTAGTTTAAAATCCTTCCCTATCCTTATATTCTCTTCATATTTTTTAAATGTAATTCTATAGGTTCCATTTCTTCATATTGCTTTCTCTTCTTTGTCTCTTTTATTCTGTTGTATTATTTAAAGAACGTAACTGGACCTTAACATTGCAATTGTAAACAGAGAACAGAATACTGTTATTAATTATTTTGAAAATCTTTTTTTTTACGCCATGTAACTGGTTTTCTGTCTTGTCATAAAAAAATTGTTGGACTTGAGTTTCAGTGTTTTATTTTAGATTATAATTCGCACACATAAAACGTTTCTACAAATTTAATCATAGGCAACAAATGTAATATCTACTTTTAAAACAATTTACTTTGCATATTTGTATAGGAATCCTGTCACAGATTTTACTGTCCTTTTCTGTATATACCAACGCTTCTAAAGTATTGAACACATCACAGCCTCCTGGATCTCTGTCAGCCATCAATGGTATCCGCTGCTTGAGTATGTCTTGGGTTGTGCTAGGACATATGTTCGTTTTCGGACTTGCCAATGTGTGTAAGTTAGGTTTTTTTTGTTCTTTGTTTTTACAGAGCTTATATCATCTTACTCTGTCTGTTTGGTAAAAAATTTGTAGATGTTATTTCTCCCACACCCACTCTTGGATCAAGCTGAAACTTTACACATTTATTTATTGTACCTGACAAAACATAATTAAATTTTTTAAAAAGTAACCAATTTATTAATTAATTTTTGGTAATTAATTAGTTAGTTTGGTATCGAATAAGGCGAATGAATGCTACTTTTTGAGAGATGTGGCTGTATATATTGTATTATTCATTTGTATGTGTTTTCTCCCACTTCCCAGTCTTGGTTAGTGCAAAAATTGTGCATCATTATTTATGGTCAATGGCAAGACACCAATCAATCAAATAAATAAGCATTAATTAATCAGCAAGTGGTAATTAATTAATTTTTTATTTAGAAAAAATGAAGCTTATTCCTGTAGTCTTAATATATTTATGTTTGTGATTGGCGGTTCTTCTCCATTATATAAGCTTTTTTTTTATTAAATATTTTTTTTATTTTTCTTGTTTTTTTTTTTTTTTTTTTCATTTTGATAACTCAAACCCTCTTAATCAGAATTCTTTAGGCCAGGAGTGGGCAAATACGACCCGCGGGCCACATGCGGACACCTACAGAAATCATCTGCGCCTATAGTGTATACTCATACAAATTCTAATTTATTAAAAAAATAATATCTGCATAAATTATTGGAGCTGTCTCATTATAAAAAGTTCCAAGTAAACGAAGATTATACTTATTGACTATACTTCAATACGCTCTGTGTAAGACACTATCTCAGATCAGGATTTATTCGATGCTATGAAGAACTGTGTTGAGTGTTGGGTATGCTTGGAACAAAATGACATGTGCGACAAATGATAGAGTTCAATCTTTAATTATAGAGTATTGCAGTCTGTTGTTGTTGTTGTTTTTATATAAGAATATCCCAACCAATTAAGCTCTAAACAGAATAGGTGGCACAAAGCTGCATAAAATATTACTGGGCATTACTCAAAATAATTAAACTTATAAGAGCCAGGGGTGTCTTAACCATACGCAGTTCCGACAAGAACTTAAACTTATTTGAAGCTTCAAAAATTGAATATTTTGATATATCCGCTGCCTTAAAATGGGCCTGACGCGAGACAAGACAAGAATATAAAATCTCAAGGGTTTCAGTGGCCCAAGGCTGACCCTGCAAAATAGCGGCGTATGGTATGCCCTGGGTCGACTAGCTTAAAATATTTTATTGATTAAAGAGTGTAAACCAGATCAAAACGGTTAAAATGCCAACAAAGGGGGATTACTGTTATTAACTTTGATGAGGAAAGTCCCCAATAAATTGCATTGTTTTGTACAAAACTAATCAAATGTTCATAATTTAATAGACATTGTTGAACTATTAGGTTAAGAACGGGAGTCATCAGCATTTTAAAGCACAAGAAAATTAAACATATTCATATGAATAAACTCGAGACCATTCCTTATAGAAGACCTCACCATGGACTTGCGACGTCGTAACCGTGTAAGTCTCATCGCACTAGGGCACCGTGTTGAGAACTCTATTCTCTGATAACACGGACAAGGAAAGCGGCAGTCCTTCTCAAAGCTTCTCTGTCTCCGTACAGAGTCAGCTCCTCATGCAAACCAGCTTTTGTTTCACTCAAATGGCCTTGTTTAGGGTGTAGTGTTGCGCACTCGTAAAGGATGTGGTTAACTGTTTCGATGTCGTCCTGACAATGCCTGCAGCGTGAGTCGAAATTTGGCTTAAATTTAGCAAAATAGGCACCGATTGGACAGTGTCCCGTTCGGTACCTAGCAATTGTCACCTGTTCTTCCCTATTTAGCTGCCACCATTCGTCCGATTTTGAGGGCCCTTTTAAGTTTTGCCAGACTTCCCTTCCCGTTTTACCAGTCTCCCAGCTTTTGTTCCATTTATTTCTTGCCCATTCGTCCACTATCGTACGCGCCTGCTCAAAAGTCTGTGGCTCGTCCACAGGGTCCAGTTTTGTGCCGAGCTTGGCTAATAAGTCAGCCTTCACGTTACCCTCCACATCCACGTGTCCTGGTACGTATTGGAATGTCGTCCGAATTTTGTGTTTTTCTTGGAGGCGTCCCACGCACGCCAGTGTTTTTGCCAGGGGTTCCGGGAGCGTATCTGCAGGGCTTTCAATGGCTTGTAGGCTCGACATAGAGTCTGTAAATAGCACAATAGGACTGGGTTGTGCTGTTTTCTCGTTAAGTCGTTCTTCAATGTACTCTACTGCATTTTGAATTGCAACCATTTCAGCAACGTAATTGCTCCTGCCAGAACACGCACCTAGAATCTCATCGTTTTCAGTCGAGCCAGGGAATCGAACTACCACACCATACCCAGAGGTTTTTTGTCCGAGGTTCTCTCTCGTGGAACCATCTGTGTACACTTTAATGCAATCAGCTGGGTACTGGGCGACAGTTTTCCTGGCAGTGTTTCGTAGGACAGTTTTTGTGCATTTCTTGTTAACTTCTGGGTCAATCAGCGATTTCCTCACCTCTGGGACTCCAGGAGCATTCGCCGGAGAAGAAGCCCCATGCAGAGCGAGAGCTGCTCTGTTCTGGGGTAAATCGACTTCTTTGGACAATTCCCGCACCGAGTGCATGAAAGAGTTCCGCTTCAGCCGATTTCCGCCCTGCCAATTGTCGACCAGACTCCTGACTGGGCAGCCCTCTTCTAGCCGTTTGAATTTTTCGTAAGCAATCATAACGGCTCGCTCCCTTCGTAATCTCAGTGGTGGGAGATTTGTCATGACCTCACATGCCGCAGTTGGCGTTGTACGAAATGCACCACAAATGAGTCTAATTGCTTGGTTCTGCACTGAGTCCAGCCCCGCTAGAGACGTTTGTGAGGCATAGACCTGTGCAAGAGACGAGTACTCCATCCTCGACCTTACCGCTCCAATGTAGAGGGCCCGTAACACGTTCGCTTTGGCCCCCCACTTGGTCGTGGCTAACCGCTTGACTACCTTAAGGCTCTCTGACGCTTGCTCTCGCACTGTTCTCACATGGTCGGATAAACCCATTTTTGGGTCCAGGGTGACTCCCAGGTATTTCGGCTTGGCTTCCATCTTTAATTCGGTACCATTGATTGAGAGAGAAATCTTTTCTTTATAGATATCTTTGCCAAGAGTGAAAAGGGTCCAGACTGTTTTCGCGCAATTAACCTCCATATTCCACAAACGTGTGTAGCAAGAAATCGTGACTAGGTCACGTTGGATTTCCGCAGCTAGAGCGGCTGCAGATCTCCCAGTTTTCCAGATCAGCAAATCGTCCGCAAAAAGTAGTGAGCGACACCCTAGGCGTTTGGTCAAATCGTTGATGAATACCAGAAAAAGTGTGCATGAGAGTGACGAGCCCTGAGGCAACCCCTGCTCAAGTACCTTCTTATTTGACAACTGCTCGCCATAACGTGTCTGAACTAACCTGTTCGTTAGGAAGCTTTTTATCCATCGGTACATATTGGAGTTTACCCCAAGGTCCATCAACTTGAGCAACAAACCTTGTCTCCAGACCCTATCGTACGCCTGTTTGAGATCCAGAAAAACCGCGAGTGTCGACTCACCCTTCTTCTCCCTTCCGCCTCTCTGAAAACCGTCTGCCACCTCTTGCATAAAGACTGTAACCTGGTCCATTGCGCTACGCCGCTGTCTGAAACCACCTTGTTCCTGACAAATCAAATTGTGGGACTCTAGGTACCACGTAAGCCGTCGGTTAATAATTCTCTCCGCAATCTTTCCCACACACGATGTGAGGGAAATTGGTCTGTAACTCTCAGGGCTGTTTGCATTCTTGCCCTTTTTAAGGATAGGAACAATGGTAGCCAATCTCCATGCCTTTGGGAAGTCCCCTTGAGTCCATGTCCGATTTAGTAAGCCGTGAAGTTTTAGGAGGCCAATCGTTCCAAGATTTTTTAGCATCTCAGCGCTGATGCCATCTGGCCCCACTGCCTTGTGTAGTCTCGCCTTTTTTATCGCGAAAGCCACCTCCATCATGGTAAAGGGCTCTGAGAATGTTTCCGTCCCAGCCTTGCTGTCAACCCACTTGCGTTTTTCATTGGCTCTTCTAACACGGTCAAGGGCCATCGACACGGAAGATTTTTTGTGTGCTTTGGAGACTCCAGCAAAGTGTTTGTTCAAAGCCTCCGCTCTCTTCTTGTCAGTAATAACAGGGCCACTAGGCGTTTGCAGGGGCTCCGCTACCCTCGGTTCCCCCACTCCAGCCAAGTTGTTTAGTAACTTCCATGCCTGTCGTCCATCCGCGAGATCCAGGTTCGCACAGGTCTCCGACCACTTTTTTAACGACTCTTCTGACACCGTATCTCTTACCAATGCCGTGAGTTTATTGTAGGCTCGTCTCGTCTCCTCCGTTTTTTGTCTAGCATGCCGTCTTCGTGCTGCTTTTCGTTGTCGGACAAGACGTGCCAACTTTCGAGACCAAAAGGATCGGTACCTGCGCTTACCACTGGTTCGCGGAATGGCCCTACGAGCCGCAGATAAAAGAGCCTTCACAAAGAGACTGTAAGTTGCGTCAATATTCTCAAAATCAATATCAAGTCCTTCCAGGAGTGTATCTGATGAAATCCTGAAAAGCTCCCAGTCCGCCTTAGCGTACACCCACTTACGTCTAGGGCAGGCTGTTTGTTTTGTCGTTCCGAGATCAATTGAGACCATTAGCGGCAGATGATCCGATCCCAAGTCCCCCAGGACGTCTAGTCGACTCTTAGCAACTATGTCCGCAGACGCCAGGCACAAATCTGGTTTCGATTCCCCTCCATGCCCGGAGTGAATGAATGTGTTTGGAGAATCAACGTCGTTGAGGAGAACCAAATTTGTTCCGTCGCATAAGTCGATTACTTTCT
This sequence comes from Biomphalaria glabrata, assembly GCF_947242115.1. Lineage (NCBI taxonomy): Eukaryota > Metazoa > Mollusca > Gastropoda > Planorbidae > Biomphalaria > Biomphalaria glabrata. The sequence goes on along the minus strand of NC_074719.1, from coordinate 37,740,749 downwards.
GTCCCGAGAGATCGGTTGTTGTACAACCTATAACCTGGATTTTGGCATTGAAATCACCCGCCACTATCGTTCTGGTACTGGAGAGGCTTTTGCTATCGAGTGTAAGGACACTTCGCGGTGGATTATAGACATTTAGGCATTCAAATCTCTGTCCATCTTTAAATATTTCAACCAGGAGCGTGTCGGTCTCACCACATCCCCGTGAGGTGGCTCCCTTCACACGAGCAAGCAAAGGGTTCCTGACAAAAGTGACTAACTTCTGACATTTTACACAGGAACAGGTAAAGGCCGTGAAGCCCGAGAGCGAGGGCACACAGCTCCGTTTCCTACCAGCGTTGCCAGCTTCCTGCACCAAGAACGCATCGACCTCGAGTTCCGACAGCAGTCTCTCAATTTCAGGCTTTTTAAGGCGCAGTTGCCTATTCGCATTAAATGATATGATTCTGAGTTGCCCAGTACCTTTAACATGTTTGGGCTTAGAGGGACCGTCCCTCTTGCGTTCCTTTTCCGAGCTTTTATTGGTCACATTTGGTGTGGGGGTCACGACTTCCCCGTCCGTGGTTTTTGATGGGTAGCTTGGCTCGACTTGCGTCGAGGGGCGCTGGCCACCCTGCAGCAACCCTTGGTTAGTTTTTGCTGTCAATATCGGTGAGCTTAGTGGGCGGACATCTTGAAGAACAACGACGGTAGCTAACTTATCGGACATCAACCCGTCGTTAGGATTGATAGAGCGGGGCCTATCGAGTGAGTAATGCCCATACTCGGGTTTAATAGATAATTTTTGTAAAGCCATGTGAGTGAAATACCCGAGTGCGGGCGAAACTGGTTGCATGTTAGACTGTTGGATTCGATCTCCTCAAGTGGGATCAATGCTACCTACTCAGGAACTCGGGTTCGCTGAGCTAGCTTCCAATGTCACGCTTGCCGCGAATACCTTGTGGTATAATGAGTGGTTGTCTAGACTCGTTGCTTTCACCGCCAGAAAGTTCGCCATCAGTGGGGCGACTAGATGCAATGTCGTACATCCGGAAACGTACCTTCTAGAGCCTACGGCGTTTATGGGGCGCGCCTCGCATTCCGGCGCACCCTAATCCAGCTTTTAACCAGGCACCCACACATTGGGTTGGACATCCTGGATTTAACAAGCTCCATCCACTTGGCCTTGAAAACCGTAGACGGAGGGGATCCCCGTTAGCCGCTGTTAGAGGCGTTCACAGCGTTACCAAAGTCCGCCGCGAGGAGGCCAGGATCACCAATAGGACTTTGACGTCGTAACCTGTATGCTGTGTAGACCAACAGCTTTGTTGGCCACGTCGTACAGGCCTGTGACGTGGTAACACGCTATTGGTCTAAACTGCCCACAGATTGTGACGTTTCAGGTCAGTGTTCAGGCCTTAGATGACGATTGGTCTCGGTATACTATACCTATGTGGTTCGGTGAGGTCACATCGGCTCATTAGTCCTATTTTTGCTTCCACAGCTAATGTGGCTGAAGAATATCCACTCTTATTAAAACGTTGGACATTTGACGCCATCTCTAACGCTTTAGTCTCTGTTGATACATTTTTCACCCTTAGGTAAGACTTTAAGAATCACTACTGTAAAACTCTAATTACTTAAGGTAAGACTTTAAGAATCCTTGCAGAAAAACTACTATTACTTATGTTAAACGTTAAGAATCGCTACTGTAAAACTCTAATTATTAGGTAAGACTTTTAGAATCACTACAGTTAAACTAAAAATACTTATATAAGACTGTTAAAATAGTTACAATCCTTCTTCTAAGACTAAGACTAAGACTAAGACTGCTTTAATGATCCTTACGGAAATTTGTTGTGATTACAAGGACTCCTTTCTCATATAAAGACAACACAACAGAAAAATACACATAAATACAACAGACAACATAAAGAGTTCATTCAGCGACTACACACAGGTATCTTGGTGCATTTCATGTTCCCTGAGGATTTAGATATCTGGTTCTTTATCTGAGATGAACTGCGCAGTGTTTTCCAGATCAGGCAGCTCCCCAAATATTTTTCTTTTATAGGGTTTTTTTGAGGCCAGTGTCTTGTTCGGGCCTCTTGATGAGATGCATTTTGTAGGACATTTCGGCATTTTCTGATGACACCACACAGGGTAAAATTTCATTGGTCCCGATTTTATCTCATTCTGTTTTTTATTTTCGGTTTTGGGGTGAAAAAAATTAGTTGTTTGTCTTGTCCAGTAGCGAGGCTGATTATTTACACGACCATTTTTTTCCCCATTTTAAATGTATACTGAAACCATATTTAGTAAACATTTAGAGTGCAAACTTTTTAGACACTAAATTATTTTCAGCGAGGAATAAGATCCACTACTATTGTATTAAGTTTGTTGCTTGTTTTCAACAGCGGTCTACTGGTTGCATATTTAACAACTAAAGAGATGTCTAAGAAAGGTTGGAAGATCAACTGGGGACTGTTTTACTTTCACCGATTTTGGAGGTAGCCATCTGTAGCGAAAATGGTCTTACAACTTCAACGATATGTAAATTCTATGTTAATCATATGTAAATTGCTTTAGGATTTAACAATGCCTTGTGTGTTTTTTATTTATTCTAAAAAAATCTGTGATTTTTTTTTTTGTTCAATTTCATGGGGCCACCAAATTTACTTCGTCTAGGGCGTACAATTACTTAAGGCTGGCCCTGATGGATGAATAGATAGATTAGGTCTAGATACATAGAAAAATAGATAGATAGATAGATAGTGAAATATGTTTTCGAAGACTTATACCTATGTAAAATTGTATACATACATACATGTATAAATATATATGTAATCTTTGAAAGGTTGACACCACCGTACATGTTAACGCTTCTAATTGTCTTGGGACTCCAGAGGTTCATGGGGTCCGGTGCCCTGTGGTCCACTGTCCAGCCAGCAGACAAGGAGATCTGTGAAGAGAACTGGTGGACCAACTTGCTGTACGTCAACAATTTAGTCAACAAAGACAAAATGGTAAGACACATTACCCCCCAGTCTACACCTGTCTAAGTGTCTGCCTACCATTTCTACATCTCTTCTTCTTCTTATATAATACATATATAATAATATATAAAACAGTACGTCCTACGGGTCATGCATTTAGTCATGCATATTAACTAATGATCCAAATTCTGCCAAGTCACTAGTTTTCCTGGCTAGCTCAGGCAACCCATTCCATGCTCTAATAGCACTAGGGAAGAAGGAGCATTTGTACAAATTTGTCCTAGCATATGGAACGAAGAATGTGCCTTTATCTTTGTGTCTTTCTGAGAATTTATTAGGTTTTATTAGGTTTTGTTTTTGTATTTGAAGATTTCTGGTTCAGTGTTTTATGTATAATTGCTACTTTACTTTTGAGTCTTCTGCCCTGAAGGCTTTCTCTCTTTCCACGCAAGTAAGGCTCCCTACCAAAACCCTATAGCTTCTTGTAGCCATGTCCAGATATCTAGCAGTCTTTTTTATTTTTAAAAATAGATTGTATTGTCATGGCTAGGATTCAGTTGTATAGGTTACCTTTAAAGAACTTTGTTTTATTGTTGTTATTGTTTCATATTCTTACAAATCTTTCATCTTTACACAGTGTTTTGGTCACGCCTGGTACCTGGCCAATGACATGCAGTTCTACATTCTGTCTCCATTGATGTTGATCCCATTTGTCTTGTAGGTAGCAGCAATTTAAACTATTATACATGGAACGAAATAACAGATTTAAACAGTGAATTAGATATACATACAGACATACAGATAGATAGATAGATAGATAGATAGATAGATAGATAGATAGATAGATAGATAGATAGATAGATAGATAGATAGATAGATACATACATACATACATACATACATACATACATACATACATACATACATACATACATACATACATACATAGATACATAGATACATAGATAAATACATAGATACATAGAAAGATAGATAGATAGATAGATAGATAGATAGATAGATAGATAGATAGATAGATAGATAGATAGATAGATAGATAGATAGATAGATAGATAGATAGACAGAGAGAAAGATAGTGGAGTGGAGTGTGATAAACAGACAGAGAGATATAGAGACAGAGAGATAGAGAGAGAAAAAGGAGGAGTGTGATAAACAGACAGAGAGATTGAGAGACAGACAGAGAGATTGAGAGACAGACAGAGAGATTGAGAGACAGACAGAGAGATATAGAGACAGTCAGAGAGATAGAGAGAGAAAAAGGAGGAGTGTGATAAACAGACAGAGAGATTGAGAGACAGACAGAGAGATTGAGAGACAGACAGAGAGATAGAGAGAGAAAAAGGAGGAGTGTGATAAACAGACAGAGAGATTGAGAGACAGACAGAGAGATTGAGAGACAGACAGAGAGATTGAGAGACAGACAGAGAGATATAGAGACAGTCAGAGAGATAGAGAGAGAGAAAAAGGAGGAGTGTGATAAACAGACAGAGAGATATAGAGACAGACAGAGAGATATAGAGACAGTCAGAGAGATATAGAGACAGTCAGAGAGATAGAGAGAGAGAAAAAGGAGGAGTGTGATAAACAGACAGAGAGATAGAGAGACAGACAGAGAGATTGAGAGACAGACAGAGAGATATAGAGACAGTCAGAGAGATATAGAGACAGTCAGAGAGATAGAGAGAGAGAAAAAGGAGGAGTGTGATAAACAGACAGAGAGATATAGAGACAGACAGAGAGATATAGAGACAGTCAGAGAGATATAGAGACAGACAGAGAGATATAGAGACAGACAGAGAGATATAGAGACAGACAGAGAGATATAGAGACAGACAGAGAGATATAGAGACAGACAGAGAGATAGAGAGAGAAAAAGGAGGAGTGTGATAAACAGACAGAGAGATATAGAGACAGACAGAGAGATATAGAGACAGTCAGAGAGATATAGAGACAGACAGAGAGATATAGAGACAGACAGAGAGATATAGAGACAGACAGAGAGATATAGAGACAGACAGAGAGATAGAGAGACAGACAGAGAGATAGAGAGAGAAAAAGGAGGAGTGTGATAAACAGACAGAGAGATATAGAGACAGACAGAGAGATTGAGAGACAGACAGAGAGATATAGAGACAGACAGAGAGATTGAGAGACAGAGAGATATAGAGACAGTCAGAGAGATAGAGAGAGAAAAAGGAGGAGTGTGATAAACAGACAGAGAGATTGAGAGACAGACAGAGAGATTGAGAGACAGACAGAGAGATTGAGAGACAGACAGAGAGATATAGAGACAGTCAGAGAGATAGAGAGAGAGAAAAAGGAGGAGTGTGATAAACAGACAGAGAGATATAGAGACAGACAGAGAGATATAGAGACAGTCAGAGAGATATAGAGACAGTCAGAGAGATAGAGAGAGAGAAAAAGGAGGAGTGTGATAAACAGACAGAGAGATAGAGAGACAGACAGAGAGATTGAGAGACAGACAGAGAGATATAGAGACAGTCAGAGAGATATAGAGACAGTCAGAGAGATAGAGAGAGAGAAAAAGGAGGAGTGTGATAAACAGACAGAGAGATATAGAGACAGACAGAGAGATATAGAGACAGTCAGAGAGATATAGAGACAGACAGAGAGATATAGAGACAGACAGAGAGATATAGAGACAGACAGAGAGATATAGAGACAGACAGAGAGATATAGAGACAGACAGAGAGATAGAGAGAGAAAAAGGAGGAGTGTGATAAACAGACAGAGAGATATAGAGACAGACAGAGAGATATAGAGACAGTCAGAGAGATATAGAGACAGACAGAGAGATATAGAGACAGACAGAGAGATATAGAGACAGACAGAGAGATATAGAGACAGACAGAGAGATATAGAGACAGTCAGAGAGATATAGAGACAGTCAGAGAGATAGAGAGAGAGAAAAAGGAGGAGTGTGATAAACAGACAGAGAGATAGAGAGACAGACAGAGAGATTGAGAGACAGACAGAGAGATATAGAGACAGTCAGAGAGATATAGAGACAGTCAGAGAGATAGAGAGAGAGAAAAAGGAGGAGTGTGATAAACAGACAGAGAGATATAGAGACAGACAGAGAGATATAGAGACAGTCAGAGAGATATAGAGACAGACAGAGAGATATAGAGACAGACAGAGAGATATAGAGACAGACAGAGAGATATAGAGACAGACAGAGAGATATAGAGACAGACAGAGAGATAGAGAGAGAAAAAGGAGGAGTGTGATAAACAGACAGAGAGATATAGAGACAGACAGAGAGATATAGAGACAGTCAGAGAGATATAGAGACAGACAGAGAGATATAGAGACAGACAGAGAGATATAGAGACAGACAGAGAGATATAGAGACAGACAGAGAGATATAGAGACAGACAGAGAGATAGAGAGAGAAAAAGGAGGAGTGTGATAAACAGACAGAGAGATATAGAGACAGACAGAGAGATTGAGAGACAGACAGAGAGATATAGAGACAGACAGAGAGATTGAGAGACAGAGAGATATAGAGACAGTCAGAGAGATAGAGAGAGAAAAAGGAGGAGTGTGATAAACAGACAGAGAGATATAGAGACAGACAGAGAGATATAGAGACAGTCAGAGAGATAGAGAGAGAAAAAGGAGGAGTGTGATAAACAGACAGAGAGATAGAGAGACAGACAGAGAGATTGAGAGACAGACAGAGAGATATAGAGACAGTCAGAGAGATAGAGAGAGAAAAAGGACGGGTGTGATAAACAGACAGAGAGATAGAGAGACAGACAGAGAGATAGAGAGACAGACAGAGAGATAGAGAGAGAAAAAGGAGGAGTGTGATAAACAGTAAGAGAGATAGAGACATTGACAGAGAAAAAGTGAGAGAGAGAGAGAGTGACAGAGAGACCTAAGTATTTTAAAATTAAAATTGTATTTTCGCTCCTTCAAGTAACCGCTACGCTGGATTCATCAGCTGCAGCATCTTTCTGTTAGCGCAGTGGATCACAGCTGGGGTTTTATCCACAGACAACGAATGGGGTTCTTCGACACTTGGAAATGGCATTATACCAAAGTATGTTTGTTTTTATGAATACTTTTTTTTTTATTGTTAGTCTAGATTTCTAGATCTATTACAAATTTAATTAGATGATTGATCTATTCTAATTGATACAAGTACGCTTAATATACGTTTTTTTTATTAAGTTTTTTTTTTTTGTGTGTAATTTTCTTGTTTTAAACTCATTCTTACATAGGCCAGGGTCATTGGATTATATGGGTTATTACTACATTGCTCCATATTGCCGGATTGGACCTTACGTGATCGGCATTTTGGCTGGCTATATACTGGCTGTCTCCAAAGGAAGAGTTCAGATGAATAAAGTAAGCTAAACGTTGCTAATTCAATAATTCCATTCTTAACAAGAAAAACATAATAAATAATTTAAAACAAAAATAAAGTTTATACAAGGTGTAATTGTATCAATTAGTTTGTATTAGCCATGTCATTAAATCTGTAATAGATCTAGGCCAACAGCAATAAATCTGTGCGATTAGAAATTTGCCAATTATTTTTAGTTAGAGCTATTGCATGCTTTTGGTTTTCTCAATACGCTGATCCTATCACTTATCTGGGCCAGTTGGGAAAATGGGGGGGGGGGGGTTGGGGTGGGGAGAAAAAAAGGGCTATCTGGGTGAATTTTTACCGTACTTGTTCTGAAAAGGGGGGGGGTAATTATGGCGAGTAAAAAAAAATCTTTTATCTTAATAATTAATACATTTGTCGTGTGTAGTGTACCTCCGTACACTTTTACAAAGGTATATATATCAAGCAAGCGGGAGCTTTATGTAACTTATTTATAGTTCTAGTATTAAGCCTGAAGTTCTTGGCCTAGTATCCTAGTATACAGTAAATCCTGGGAAAAGGGGGGGGGGGCGCCTCCTTGTTTGAGAAACGCTGGTCTGTTGTTTAAAGAACAGAAGTGGCTATCCCCAAAGTGGAATGTCTCACGATGAACTACATTATTACAGAGCTTATTATACCAGTCTGTCTGTCTGTCTGGTAAAAATTTTGTACACGTTATTTTTTCCACACCCAAATTCGGGTCAAGTTGGAAACTTGCACAATTATTCATTGGCAAGACATGAATCAGTAAAAAATCAACCAGATAGTTAAGTCACTCTTGGTAATTAATTATTTTATTTGATATTGTTACATTTATATGTGTATAATTTTATCTATCATGTATGTTTGTTTGGTTTTATATATTTTGTAGTCTCCCTTGTTCTACTGTTCAGTATGTTTATAATACAATAGATATTGAAAAGGGGAAAAAATTTCTATATTATTGATGGAGTTATTGTTTTAAGTGCGGAGTTCTCTTCTTTAGATACGCTTTTTTTTATGCGGCTTTTATATTTTGCTTGTTCCTTTTTTATTCTTTTTTTTACCATTTAATTTTTACCTTCTCTTTGTATTACAGATCACAGTGGTCATTGGCTGGACAGTCAGCATTGCGTCCGCACTCGCCATAGTTTATGGTTTACGGGGCGATTTAGGCGGGGGGAACCCTAGCAGTGTTGGCGCCGCCGCCCTCTACAACGCCGTGGCGCGATCAGCTTGGGGAGTATGTGTGTGTTGGGTCATCATCGCCTGCTCCTCGGGCTATGGTGGTAAGTACTTGTCCTCAAATAAAATAACTTGACTTCAAAATAAACAAAGGACACAGATTGTTCAAGACTAAAATTTTACTATTTACAAAGCATATCAATTCACTGTCTGTCTGTCTGGTAAAAAACATTTGAACACGTTAACTCTTACACACCCAAATCTGGGATCAAGTTGAAAGTTTGCTCAATTCTTCATTGCCATAGACAAGACATAAATCAATAAAATCAAATGTGTCAATACATTACTGGGTATATTTTGTTTGATGCTAACAAGAGAAATTGATCTTTCAGTATTCACAGATATGGTTAAATATGTCGGGTTTTTTGTCCCCTTAATAGTTGTACACGTTTTTTCTCCCACACCCATTCACGTATCAAAATTGAAACTTTAAACAATTATTATTGTACTTTACAACACATTAAGAAATTTAAAAAAATGAACAATTACTCAATTAATTATTGGTAATTTACATTATAGTTTGATATAAAAAAAAGGGAATAACTTCTACATTTTTAGATATACAGTTGTAAGTGCGGAGTTATTCCCCTAAAAAAAAGCGTTGTTATTTTTTTTAAAGGATTTTTTTTCCTTGTTAAAAAATCCAATAAGAATAATTCAAAGTCACAATTTCAGTTTTGGAATCACAATATTATGCGTGTTAAGCCAAATTAGTATTATTGATTTCTACAAACACAACATAGTGTCTTCACTCTTTGAATACTAGATGGCATCCTTTATAAAATATTTATCTCTTCAACAAACTAAAATAGAAAATAGAAATAAACTTCTGGATTATTGCCTTCACATGATTCCATAGTAGACTTCATAATTGCATGAGGCTGAGGATAACTCTTGAGATTTTCCCATGATGTCACACGCCCAAGAAGATTACTCCCCTTCTTGCACTTGCCGTGCTGATAGCAGCTTTTACATTCCTGTATCCTACATCCATCTCAGAGTTATCCTCGGCCCCACAGTGGCGTTGCTACGGTCGGGGGAGGACGGGGGAGAATTTGAAAATCTTGAGGGGGGCCCCCATATGAGTGTTTTTTACATTGAAAATTAAATATTACGAAAATGCAGGTTCCCCCAAAGAGGTCAAGCCCCTCGGGCCCCCAAACGATGGAAAATTCGCAGCTACGCCCCTGCCCCAGGCAGTCTTTGTGAGGCGCCCTGTTTAATGTTGGGGCTTGGTGGTAGAATGGTAAAGCGTTTGGCTTCCAGACCGAGGGATCTCGGGTTGGAGTCTCGGTGAATTCTGGAATGTAAAATGTTTGGTATTTTTAGAACAACCCAACTTTGATGGGTACCTGACTTTAGTTTGGGAAAGTAAAGGCGATTGGTCATTGTGCTGGCCACATGACACCCTCACTCGTTAATCGTGGGCCATCATCTGCTCATAGATCGCAAGTTCTGAAAGGGAGTACTTTACTATTTAATGTTTCTCTTCAGTTAAGTACCGGGTTTACTTTTGGACAAGTATGACTATAAAGTCACAGGGTTATTAGTGTGGTCACACTAACCCTTGTCAATTAATGTTCAATGCAATAGATAAGCTTTAAATGACCGATCAACCTAAAGCTCATTTTTTTTTATAAATCATAAGAAACATCCTTAACTTGATCTTAATCTTTATTTATCATTTAAATTCTACAGTTTTTCGATTTGTTCCTAAAAATGTTACAAAAACACTTATTGTATCTCTTCAAACTAGAATACAGTGTATTATCTAGAGGTTTCTTTTCCATTAAGGTCCAGTTAACACCCTGTTGTCATGGTCACCATTTGTTGCGCTTGGTCGTCTGACCTACATGGCCTACCTGATTCACCCGTGTATTATGTACGTCTATTTCGGGAACCAGGAGTCCCTCTACCTGTTAAATGACACAAACATTGTGAGTATTAACTTTATTTGCAGTGTTGCTAGCTACTACGCACCATACGTATATTATATATTCATATAAAAAGTATGCTTTTAAACTATGAAAAGATACCATTGCATTAATTTGTCAAATTGATGTGTATCTCAATTCGATCTATATATATAATTCTCTAACCCTCGACGAAAAATTCATGGAAAGATAACTCTTTTATTTCTGCAAGTCGGACTAGAGTTATCCCAAGTAACTTTCGCGGCGACAGAGATCGAGGCTCAGGAAAAAAAAGAGAGGGGCGTATGCTACGCCGCGGGTCGGCTCGTTTGTTATATTGTAATAGCTTTAAGGGAGGCAATTTAATAAGGATTTACCGTAAAAGGCCAAGTGTGTTTTTGACAATGAATAAAAAAAAACCTCTGATAGTGACTTCAGTCCTCAATACATAAGTCTTTAGTTTCACCAGTCTTTTCCAACCCAAACCTTAGTACAGACCACCGACACTCTTCCCAGACATGCTCCAGGTCTTTAATCCAGTTCTCTGGTGGCACTAATGACAGCTCTTTAGTTCCAGACAACTCTGACTTCTCTTTCCAATCACTTCGGAGTGGTAATCAACTGCCTTTATCTGTTCAAATTCAATGCTGAACGCTGCGCTAGTGCGCACCACCAGCATCGGCGCAGGAGTAAAATTGCAATATACTATAGACTGCGGACTACATGTCCTCATAAGAATCTACTTGACTTGAAAATGAACGAATCAAAGAATAAATAAATCAAAACACTTTTTTTTCCCCAAGAAGTTAAGTAGGTTAATGGCTTCTGTACCGACACGTAGTTAGTGACATACTTACCCCCCCCCCCCCCAAACGTAAGCGTCATGTTTTAGTGCTGAAACTAAATGATCAGTAAACTTCACATGTCACTGAAACTAGCTGCACTAGAATACAAACGTTATTGAGAGAATAAAAGTGAACGATATGTAGGGCGAATCCTTATTTATATATAATAAATGTTATTTCATTTTCATAGCTATTCTACATCAATCTAACGGGTCTAGAATATTTACCTTTTTTTTTTTCAATTTCAGGTCATTTCATACCTCGGTATATTGCTGTTTACCTACCTGGCCTCTTTTATTTTGATGCTTGCATTAGAGTCTCCGTGGATAGGTTTGGAAAAAGCTTTGCTCCGAAACAAGCGCCACTAGTTCTGGAATGGAGAATGTAGTTTTACTCTGCTACCTGTGATAACATACGACATAACTAACTACACATTGAACGTTTACACATGACATGGCTACACATTGAAGTTTACACATGACATGGCTACACATTGAATGTAACACATGACATGGCTACACATTGAACGTAACACATGACATGGCTACACATTGAAGTTTACACATGACATGGCTAAACATTGAAGTTTACACATGACATGGCTACACATTGAAGTTTACACATGACATGGCTAAACATTGAAGTTTACACATGACATGGCTAAACATTGAAGTTTACACATGACAAAGCTAAACATTGAAGTTTACACATGACATGGCTAAACATTGAAGTTTACACATGGCATGGCTACACATTGAAGTTTACACATGACATGGCTACACATTGAAGTTTACACATGACATGGCTACACATTGAAGTTTACACATGACATGGCTAAACATTGAAGTTTACACATGACATGGCTACACATTGAAGTTTACACATGACATGGCTAAACATTGAAGTTTACACATGACATGGCTAAACATTGAAGTTTACACATGACATGGCTGAATATTGAAATTTACACATGACATGGCTAAACATTGAAGTTTACACATGGCATGGCTACACATTGCTCTGCTACCTGTGATAACACATAACATAGCTAAACATTTAAGTTAACACATGGCTTAGCTACACATTGAAGTTAACATATGACATAGCTAAACATTGAAGTTAATAATTGACATAGTTACTCATTGAACTTAGCATATGACATGTCTAGAAATTGAATTCATACATGCCCAGGCTACATGTGTTTACTTGACATCGTTACACATCAAACTTAATACATGACATGGCTACATACTAAATACAACAAATGACATTGCCACAAATGACACTCAATACTTGTGACAAACAAAACATTATTCTGTTGTACATTTGAACCTCGTCAGTTAAAAAGTCTCACTAAATCTGTGAATTATGTTAATGATTAAGTTTATATATGTTCTGGATTATATGCACTATGTTAACTATTTGGCCCAGTCAGACTTCACTTCATGAGAACTCTAGTAAATAATCTCTAAGCATTTAACATTTTTAAGAGATGCAAAGCTTATAAGATGCTCTCTATGGAACGCTGGATGGACTGCTTGTAGATAATTTTCATTGATTAATGTTTCAACTATTTTGTTTATTGTTATTTTTTTTTTCAAATACTGTGTGTTTTCTAGAAGATATTAAGAATGTTATTAGAACAAACTATTGATGCATGAAAACTTATCACTACAAAAGGACTTAAGATAATTATCATACATTGTATAAATAAAGTGCTGGATTTACTTATAGTGTCCTATAGTCAACATAAGGCTATAGCTTGAAGGCCACCCAAAAATGGTATCACGGACATTTTCAATCATTTTGTAGAGAGAGCAAGGGGGGGGGGGAGCCTTACAAGGGACCCCATTGCTCAAATAGCTTAAGTCTTTATCAATTCTAAATCCTGCTTAGATAATGCGAATGTATTTTTTAAAAAAAACACCAATGATACGATTAGATGTGTTGTTCAGAATAGCATATAAACTCTTGTTGTAATTTCATACCAAGCTTGTAATTAATTCTATTGGTTTAAGTGATTGATCGAAATTTCACATTGCAATGTGTTTGTATAATCTGGATTAATATAAATGTAGTAGTTAAAGAACAAATGTTTACTAGTAGTGTTAGAATGACATAGTGACAGACACCCCTGTGTTGAGTTTGGAAAAGTTTTGACAAAAGCATGAAGCAGCATTCTTTTTTAATTTAAAATTTTAATATGCAAATTTATATATATATATATATATATATACAGAGAGAGAGAGAGAGAGAAAGAGAGAGAGAGAGAGAGAGAGAGGGCAGGAGGACTTTTGAGCCCTGGGTGAACTTTTTAAAAATGCATTTATGCATTTACCAAGATACTCCATTCTTCACTCCCCTTGTTAATAACTTATTAAAATTGTTACTACTTGAATTATGAATAAATTATTTTTAATACGTCGATTGTTATTTTTATACATTTTTGCTCTCAGCCTATATTAAATTAATAGAGGAAGGAATCCTTGAATGATTATTGACTAGACATGGCCTAAATTGTGCCGATGTGCCAAAAATCAAAATGAAATTAAAGAGTGGTCTGGGCCTGTCCAAGCCGATCGTCACTTCAACAATACTAAGCTCAGGCTGGAGGAGATGTTGTACAGCTTGACATACTGCACTCCTCCTTAAACTTCTGACACCAAGTTAAGCCTTATAATCCATTGACTTTTTTAAAGACAGTTTCACAATTGTCTTCCTCACGGTGTCACCACGAATGACCCAAAAGTTAAACTAGCGCTCACTTTAGTTTTAGAATTGTTTTGTTTTTGTTTGACATGTTTCGGATGTTCCTTCAGAGTTAAAGATAGTTTATCTGCCTATTCCTAACCTCCTGTAGGACGACGGGGGATGGGAGCTGACAAGGTTTGAACCCGGGACCATCGATAAATCCAAATGATAGTCCAGCGCGCAAACCGTACGACCAGGCAATCATCCAATTAAATGTGTATTTATACGCAAAGTAAAGAAACGACTAGCGGCAGGCAAATGAGCTTTTACATACGCAACACATACTTAAAAGCAAACGTATATATAAGAAAACTATCTACAACACAATAATAAAACCAGTAGTTTGTATGCAAGTGAAACCTGGACACTGATAAAAAACGACAAAATATCTGCTAAATACTTTGGAAAAGAATATCCTCAGAATATTCATGAGGAAACCGGACTTCCACCAACCAAGAAATATACCAACTTCCATAGTAACGGAAAAGGAGATCCGATCACATTAGGCAGATCACCTCGAGAGAATGTCAGAGATCAGATCACATTAGGCAGATCACCTCGGAAGAATGTCAGAGATCAGATCACATTAGGCAGATCACCTCGGAAGAATGTCAGAGATCAGATCACATTAGGCAGATCACCTCGGAAGAATGTCAGAGATCAGATCACATTAGGCAGATCACCTCGGAAGAATGTCAGAGATCAGATCACATTAGGCAGATCACCTCGGAAGAATGTCAGAGATCAGATCACATTAGGCAGATCACCTCGGAAGAATGTCAGAGATCAGATCACATTAGGCAGATCACCTCGGAAGAATGTCAGAGATCAGATCACATTAGGCAGATCACCTCGGAAGAATGTCAGAGATCAGATCACATTAGGCAGATCACCTCGGAAGAATGTCAGAGATCAGATCACATTAGGCAGATCACCTCGGAAGAATGTCAGAGATCAGATCACATTAGGCAGATCACCTCGGAAGAATGTCAGAGATCAGATCACATTAGGCAGATCACCTCGGAAGAATGTCAGAGATCAGATCACATTGGGCAGGTCACCTCGAAAGAATGTCAGAGATCAGATCACATTGGGCAGGTCACCTCGAAAGAATGTCAGAGATCAGATCACATTAGGCAGATCACCTCGGAAGAATGTCAGAGATCAGATCACATTAGGCAGATCACCTCAAGAGAATGTCAGAAGACAGAGGAGAACAAACCGGCAAAAAAACAAAATGCAGGCGTCCCAAAAGCAGATCACGAGTACGGTGGATTGATGACGTAGAGGCAGATCTACAACAGCTAAATGTTCTGGCATGGATACTTAAAGCGTAATGGAAAGATGCGCTAGAGCAGGTCAGGGCCCTCCATGGGCTGTAGTGCTACTAGGGTGGATGGATGATTGATACGTAAATAAATATAAACTATTTTTACAACAGTAATAAAATGGTAGTTTGAAGAATGCCTATTTAAACATAAAATCGATGCAGTAATAATAAATATAAAGTCGTGTTTAACTAAATGATCATAGTTCTAATAAACAAAAAAACACTCCGATATTAATTGAAAACAATTAATATCGGTAGTAGGTGTCCACCTAATAAAAGAAAAAAAAAGAGGCGCAAACCCATAAAAAAGGCATACTTGTTTTATTTTTAAATACTTTTAAATCTTTAACAAAAGCCAAAAAAAGGATTTTCTTAATACAATGTAAGATAAACTCAATTGCATTCTTGAGACTTCTTCAGTGCGCGAAATTCATATTCAAATAAATGTAAGTTTCATTTTCCCGTAATAAAATATATGAACAAAAATGTATAATTAAGATTCTGACAAACCAGTATGTTTATATATTATCAATTCACAGAGAAAGCTAATCATTGTTAGTTTGGTTATCACGTTTATTTTTAACATTCTTGGAAACCTAAAGTACAAAATCGAGAGTGCAGACGCCAGACAAACACAAGTGATCTACGAACTTGACACCTGGATCTTCTTTTATGCATTAGTGTGAAAGTGTTAAGTTGTTATTGTTTGGAGATAAGAAGATTGAGGGGTGATAAATGCAACAACAACAATGTCCGGTCTACACAGATTTCATTTGTAATACTTAATCATTAACCAGTGGATGTTTTATTTTTGTATTATCATTATAAAGTATTTGGTATAAATCGCACGAGTTTTACAAAGCTTGTATTTACTTACTCCTTCTGGTTGTCTGTCTGTCTGTCTGTCTGTCTGTCTGGGAGGATTCTTTTACGTTTTCCTCTCCAACTTCTCTTAGACCAAATTGAAATTTGGCACAATTATTCGTAGTCAAAGTTAATACTTGAATCAATAAAAAAACGTATTAGTTAATTAATTTATCAATTAGTGGTTATTAATTAATTGTTCTATAAAAGAAGGATAGATAAACTTTGCAGTGTTGAGAGATCATGGAAGTAATTGTGTGATGCTTTCCCGTATATACGGCTTGTTGTTGTTTTTTTTTAAAGTATTTTTTTTTTTAGATTTTGCTTTTTTTTTCCTATAAATTAAAAGTTACACTTCAATAGCGACTAAATATAGCTAAATAATAATCATCATCATGGACTGCGCATCTTTTAAAATTTCAGTAAATTGTGAACTCGTTGCGTTTTCTTCAATAATAAATTATACGAAAGAATAATGTCTCCGTCACATGAGCGTATAGAGTAGATGCAGGTCTGAACATCGCGGCTTGAGGCACTTGGATATTACTCATGATTTGAGCTCTGGGCCGAGGTCTTTATGAGGATCACATGACAGCCCTCGTTAACCATTGTCCTATAGATCTTATATTTATCATCGCCCTTCCTTTTAGTCAGCAATATCTTTGAAAAACTTTAGTAAGAAGAAAAAGACTTTATGAAAGACTACTACGACTATCTTAGTGCCTCTAACCCCGTTTAAAGTTCTAATTACCCATAACTCCCTCACAGGTCTAGTGCCACAGAACTCCCATGGAGGTCCATTGACACCGGAACCTTGAGTGTGAACACGTGAGATGAACTCCGATTGGTACAATGACCTAAGGCCTCCCCTGGTGGACTTGGTGCCAGGCAATGTTTGTTCTACATAACTCAAGGACCTCTTCGAAGTGACGCTCTTTATCTGTATATATGAAGTTACTTACAAACGTATGTACCAAGTGCCTTGAACTTTGTCAATCAGATCTTGAACAAGGCCTAAAGTGCCCTCTGCTATACTTGTTGGTCAATGGGAAGCATCGCCGTTCAATGTTGACAAGTCAATCACCGCTTGGGTACGGCGTTTTTTTTTTCCTTTTTACGTAGTAGATAATCTCTACTGCGAACTTCGCAATGTTATCTTAGCTTCTGTAATGTTAGTGATAAACAGTCGAATAGTCTAAGTAAATGAATATTCACATTTGACTAGAGGAATAACATTAGTACAATAAGTAAACTTGAGACAACTTCAGGACTTTTACAAATACAAAAACACAATCTAATTAACAAAAACTACTTTAAAAAAGACAAAAAGATAAATGTACATTTCTTACTCTATATAATAGGAAAGGTTTGAATCAATACAATTGTTGCATATTTACACATTACAATTTTTGGTAGAATCAGCCAGGAAAACCAATGACTTAGCAGAGCCTAAGTCTCGGAATAATATGCACGAGTTAGGGTAGCTCATGGTTAGGCGTAGAACGTAATTATTTTATTTTTTAGGACTTGGTACAATTTAAGTCTCTTATCAATATGCACAACAAGATTAGCACTTGTATATATATATATATATTTAAGGAGCGTTTGTAATTTATGAGATTCAGAGATCATTAGTCTATAGTAGTCTATAGTAGTCTATAGTAGTCTATAGTAGTCTATAGTAGTCTATATCAATTACAAATCATGAAACCAAAAAAAAAAAAAAAAAAAACTATTCAATACGATTAGAGTTTTCGATTTCTCTAAACTTCTATAATAGAAGAGTCCTGGACATCTTTTTTTTCTCAAACAGTTTTCTTTCACGAACTGAAGAAAAAAAAAAGATCATTGGGGCACAATGACATATACCTCGTAGCTACCTTTTAATGGAGGAAGTGCGAGTTTAAATGCCCACTGCCTTAGGGCTTTGTTTTCTGAAAGTTTAAGACGCTAAAAACAAAAAGGTTTTTCTTAGTCTTAGTGTGTTTATTGTTTGAACATTATCCTCTTTAAATGCCCCTTCCTAATCCACCTTAGACAGACCCTACTTTCACTACAGCCCAACATAACCAACACCCTGTAAGGCAGTGCTGAACAACTGAAGAAAACAGCACAATATATTTTTCCTTGGCACAGTCTGCAAAAGAGCTGACAGCTCAGCAGCAATAAAGCTGGCTAGAAGAAATGTTTCAACATTAAGTTTAAAAATAAAAAAAGTAATGATCAAATGTATAATTGTTTTTTTTTTTGTTGTTGTTGTTTGTTTTTGGTGATCTCCCTTAGAATAATTTCCAAACGCCTTTTCGAAGCAAATTTACGCGCACAAATTTTGCATTCTTTGTTAGCAGGGTCTTTGTTTAGACTGGGAAGAAGCCTCGGGCTCTAAAATGTGTCCACCTTCATATACAATTCTTAAGAGACCGAAACAATGTGGGCGGGCCTAAGGTGTGTCACGCAACGACCTGACCCTCGATGGACGTCCAGGTAACTCTATTCATATGTAAGTTTTTTTTTAAGGGTGGGGGGGGGGGCGGAACTTGAATGGTTAGCTTGATACATGTGTCGCTGCTAAGACTGTGGAACGTGGTTCAAGTCCTACTTCTCGCTGCCCTGTGGTTTCGAAAGGCTTCATCGTCATCGCCATTGCTGGAAAAAAACAGGACAGAGGCCTAAGAAGCCGTGACCCAGTAGAACGTTTGTGATAGAGTGATCGTCTGGTTTGTTTTTCGTTCAAGTTTCACAAGAGCCAATAAGACGACATTTTAAAAAAACACTCTAAGAAGGTTTGTGGATTGAACTCCGTGTTCGATCGTCTCAGTTAAGTGATATGTTGTTTATTATTGGTTAATTGGTTTGAACATTGCAAAGGTTAAACAGAAATTGAATGCATAGATTGGTTACACTTGCATTGAACTTAACCCGTTTAAACCCGTAGGTCGATTAAATGAATTGTCTGAAGGCGCAAACTAATACTCTGAACTTCTTGTTCTAGTTACTATATTAGATTATTTAGAATATCTCTGCTCACTTTTAGAATTATTGTACTGCACTTTTTATTCTACACGTATTTTAATCACTAATATTTTGCTACTATCTTATATAATACAGACGTTACTTAAAAAAAAAAAAGATGATTACGTCCTACGCGTCATGCATCTATTCATGCATGTTAACCATTGACTAAATTCTGCTAAGTCACTGCTTTTCCTGGCTGGCTCAGGCAACCCATTCCATGCTCTAATAGCACTAGGGAAGAAGGAGCTTTTGTACACATTTGTCCTAGCATATGGGACGAGGAATGTGCCATTATCTTTGTGTCTTTCTGAGTATTTTATTAAATTTTGTTGTTGTTGTGTTTTTTTTTTTTTTGTATTTGAAGATTATGGTTCAGTGTTTTATGTAAAATTGCTACTTTACTTTTAAATCTGCTCAAATTAAACTCAATTATAAATTGAGTCATCCAGGTCATATTACACTAACAGTTTATTATGTAGTTGGTAGATATTTAGTTCTATGCCAGTGCTGGCAATGTCTATCTCAATTACTCAAGCAAGACACACTACTAGAAAATAGGTCGGCAGATATATATGCCAGTGCTTGTAAAGTCGTTGACTTATATAGTGTCATTATGAGACAGTTGGTATCAGGACCAAAATATGTAACTCTTGTTATCGAGACCACGCATGTGGGAGTGAATGCTGTGTAGTGCGCACTGTGTTCTCACAGAAGTACTGTGATTTCAATCTATTTTTAGCCCCTGATAAAATACCTACGCACATACCTATCTAACGGACCGTGAAGCCCACGGACTACAATGACCGTCTGTCCAACCCACCATTCCCCCCTGCTTCGATTGTGAAACAGGAGTCGGAGAAAAGGACAAAGCGGCTATTGTGCTGGACACTCCAACGAATCACACTAGGTTTAGTAAAACCAAAAAACCGTACACAAATCTTGAGTGAGAGTGCTAGTTTAGATGTTAGCAAGGAGGCAAGGAACTGCCAGGAACTTACAACGTTATTAAGAACAAGTACATTTATTTTTCTTAAAACAAAGCTTTTATAGGGGAAAAAATCTGCGCATTTACAGCCATATATCTCAATACCGTAAGATTTATTAAACTTTTTATATCAGACAAAATTAATTACCACTAGTTATATAATTAATTATATGAAGACCCACCAATAGTGAACGAAATAAAAAAGAACAGACTACGTTGGGCAGGTCACCTTGAAAGAATGTCAGACAACAGAGGGGCGAAAATCGTATACAGGCAAAAACCAAAAGGCAGGCGACTCAAAGGCAGACCCCGAATGCGATGGATAGATGACGTGGAAGCAGATCTGAAGCAGCTTGGGGTTAGGGCGTGGAGACGAAAGGCCCAGGAGAGATCTGAATGGAAGGATGTGTTAAAGCAGGCCAGAGCCCTCCATGGGCTGTAGCGCCACTGGGATGGATGGATGGATATAATTAATTAATTGAATTTTTTTTTTCTATTGATTTACGTTTTCTTAGGGACAAAAATTATTTGTACAAATTTTCAACTTGATCCGAGAGTCGGGAGTGGGAGAACTAACATGTGCCAAATTTGTACCAGACAGGGACAGACAGACGGAGTGACTTGATATAAGCAACAAAAAAAAGGCTTATATTATTATAGATTAATCGATTTTAAATCTTTTGTTCGTTAATTTTCTCTAGTATAAGATGCTAGATACCGGTAACAAAGGTTCATTAAAGTAGACATTTTTTTGTGGGTTTTTTTTTAGTTTACATTTTCATGTTTTAAAAACATGTACAAGTCAATATGTGTAACTTTATCGATAAATACTTAGATGCAATCATACAGTCATTGAGGTGCGCATTCGTTTATCTCGGTATTAATCAATGATATTTTAGATAGAGTTCAAAGGTCGGTTGAAATCTGAAGAGATTATGTTTTAGACCATACCAGTCCCAATCTCCAACAAAATACTCTAAAAAAACGTATCTAAAGAGAAATAGCTCCACATTTACAACTTACAACTATATCTCTCAATAATGTTGAATTTATTTCCATTATTTCCATTTTCGATATTAAACAATATGATTATTAATTAATTTACCTATTCTTTTTTTTAATTGATTCATGCTTTGTTAGATACAATAAATAATTGTTTAGAGTTTCAACTTGACCCGAGATTGGCTAAGGGAGAAATAACGTGCACAATTATCTAAGGGGACAAAACTCTGCATATTTAGTCATATCTATAGCCATATCTGTGAATACTGGAGGATTCTTTTCCCTTGTTAGTATCAAACAAAATAATTAATGACCAGCAATTAATTGTTAATTTTTATTTATTGATATAAGCATTGTCTTCGCTTCGCCAATGAATAATTGTGCAAAGTTTCAACTTGATCCTAGAATGGGTGTGGGAGAAATAACGTGTTCAATCTTTTTACCAGACAGGGTTGATATATGCTTATGTAAAAATAAAAGAAATAGTATGTGTAACAACAATTAGAACCATTTGCCAGTCTTTGACCAACTTGTGTAATGTAATTATTTAGATTAGCCTATTTATAAATAGAATTGCGAGTCATGTCTACCCAATAAGTGCGTCACTTTGAGCCGCTTTATGAAAAGAACATTTTGATCTCCTCAAACTGGTGCTCACCTACCGCTCATTGTTAGTGTCACAACACACACGATGTCACAATGTGTGTTGTGGTGCCGGGGATTTTACTTGAATTAAAATAGTTGAATAAATGACGATCTAGGATTCACAATACAAGATTCTTTGTAAAAACACAACTCTGGAACTTTATTTAAATATAAAACGTAAGTACAGCTTATGTACAAGTTACAGATCAACAAGTATAAATAACATTACAAAGGCTTTAAATCAGAGCTCTTAGAAGCATGACTATCTACTATGAAATTCTTTCATCGACTGGCCTTCTTTTTCCCTCGTCAATTCTCTGGCGCTAACTCTTTTAAAAAAATGTCTTTATTTATTTTCAAATCAACCAATAGATTTGCAACATCATAATTACGTCTTGGGTAAAACCTGAGGTGCTGTCAAGGGTCTAGATTAGTGAGGTAATTCCTGAGGCTCAGTCAAGGGTTTATATTTCTATTTACACATAAGCTTTTAAATGTGAAATATACAAATAAATCTATAATTGCATCTGTGACAGTTAGGTATGACCTTTAACACAGTTGGGTTTTAAAATGAACATTTTCTAATCTACTTTGAGTTATATCTCAAACTTTATGACCACGGTGTCCAGCTTATAATCATGTGTATTTCCTTGTATTTATTTATAGACATGATGACGTAGAGCGATATATCACCTTCACCTATCCATTAGTCTATTGGGCAGTTGGGGGCACCACACAGGATTCGTCGACCGTCTTTCTCCATTCCTCTATGTCTTTTGCCTTGGATAGAATCTTTTTCAAATGCAGGCTCGTCCATTCTTTTATGTTGTCTTCCCATCGCTTTCTCTGTCTGCCTTTCTTCTTTTTCCTGGTACTGTTCCCTGAAGGAAGGTGGTTGGCGTTTTTTTTACAGTTCATCGTGGGGTCCAATGAGGACGCCAATCGCTTCAGTAGCCCTGTCTCTAATATCTTGGTTTTGCGATGCGGTCTTTAAATATGATACGTAGGATCCTTCTGTAGCATCTCAATTCCATTGCTAGGATCCTCCTCTCTAGCTCTGCAGTCAGCGTCCAAGACTCGCAAGCATATAAAAATGTGGCCAAGACCAGGGAGCGCATCAGTCTGACTTTGGTAATTGAAAATACACCATGATGCTTTAATATTTCAGGTGAACTTATAAAGTGTGGCCACAAAGAGTGTCTAATGCGGTGTAACATTGTGCCCCATAATATCATGATTTGAGCTTTCATGGTACACTTGCCGGAAATGTTTCAACAATATTGGGTTACAATTCCTTGTTTATGAGAACTGTCTTGGAATAGAATCACCACACTATATTTTAGTCTATAACGTATTTGTAGGGTACATTAGAGCTTGGCAGAGACCCCCGCATATTTTTTTGATGGGCCGATGTTAACAAAAGATTCTCAATACCTTGGGTGGGGGACCCTGTTTGCATCGCTTCGGGACCGCCTGTGAGAATTACTGAGGACTTGCTTTAGTAAACAAACAATATTTTTAAAAACTCATTTAATAAAACAAATCTTTAATAAGGGAAAGAAGTGCGCATTTACATCACTATATCTCAATACTGTAATATTTATTTCCCTTTTATAAATCAAACAAAATTAATTTATTAAAAGTAAAAGTTTGTTTGTTTTTAAATCCATGTTGTTTTTTTTTTGTTAAGGATAATGAAATAATTATACAAAGTTTCAACTTAATCAGAGAATGTGAAGTGGGAGAATGAACATACAATGTTGTACCAGACGACAGACGGAGTACGTTGACATAAGTTTTGTAAAATACAAATTATCCGTCTTCCTTGAGCGCGTAGCGCCATGTTGGTCGGATATTTCCGAAACTGTGTCACGAACCAACGAAATCACGTGATCATCCTCTGCTACCTATGGGTATGAATAACCTCGCACTCCCGTCAGTTGACATAGGTATGAAGCGTTTATGATTAAGTCTCTTTACATACGACTGACGTACCAAGTCCGCCTTTCTGTAATCGCATTGATTTCGTGTGTTTTGTCAGCGTATATAATACAGAATGACTCGGCCGTATTTCCTCACTATGTCTAACACAATGTCACTAATATTGACTAGTCAAGAATCACTGGGTCTGTGTTTGTTTTCTTTTTAGACAGCTCAACACTCCAAGACCTGAATACATCGGCCATCGGATATTTGCAACGTTGAGTTCGTCTGTGCGACTTTTGGTGGACAAGGATTTCAGACATGATCTCAAGAACTAGATCTAGGAATATGTTGGCAGCAGTGTTGACAGTTTACGCTTTGCTTACAAACATTGTCAATACCGCTGCAGACGACACATTCGCGTCACGTGATAGCAACACATTTCTCGGCGGTTTGAACACCATCAACGGTGCGCTTGAGCGTCAGAAAAATCCGGAATATCAGGAGTCTCTGAAAAACTTCAAATCTCTTCTTTCAGACAAAGATCTCCTTGGGCAAAGTGGAATTATCGGCAGCTCATTTCTGGTAACTTCCGGAAACGGAAGTAAGAATTCTGGTAATACACCGGAAACTGACGGAAATGGAACTAAAAGGTTACAAGGAAGGACTTTCAATGCTGGAAATAGTGTCGCTGGAAATGTGAGACTGCAAAGTCAAAGATTAAAAGCTGACAATGCAAATCAATCGAAATGTCTGACTGATATTGAACGCCTCATCAATGATGTGAGAAAAGACGCATGGGTGCTACCTTGTAAGTTGATCATTTTTTTTTTATATTAATATTTTCAAAAAAAAAACAACATTTAAAGGCCCGTCTCTTATTACACGTGATAGGACTAATTCTTATAAGTAATCTTAATTTCCTAGTGCTATTAGCAGATGGAATGGGTTGCCTGAATTAGGCAGGAAAACCAATGAGTTTAAGTTTCTAATTAACTTTTACGTCTAGACTTTAACGTAGGACGTAATTATCTTCTCTTTTTATAACTTATTTATCATTTATCACTTATCACTTATCATTTATCACTTATCATTTATCACTCATCACTTATCATTCATTATTTATCACTTATCACTTATCATTTATCACTCATTTTTTATCGTTTATCATTTATCGCTTATCATTTATCGTTTTTCATTTATCACTTATCATTTATCGCTTATCATTTATCACTTTTATTTATCATTTACCATTTATCACTTACCAATTATCACTTATTTAACACTCATTTATCATTTATCACTTATCGTTTATCACTAACCATTTATCACTCATCATTTATCATTCATCATTTACCGCTTATCATTTATCGCTTATCACTTATCATTTATCATTAAACTTTAAAAAAAAACATAACATAACAACATTTCACTGTATCAACCAAACATCTAGCCCTTTAAATGCTATTGTCATAATTTCAAATCACATTACATAGTTTTCCTTATGACTATTAGAGATTGATATTAGTGTCATGTTGTTGTTTTTTTTCCAATTTTAATAGTATGTTATTTTTTATTACCCGATGTTGAAATAAATGGCCAAGTTCGTTATAACCGTTAGTCAGTTTCTCATTTTTTTCTCATTTTTTTTTTTAGTCCTGGACGCATGGGGCAAGCCTGGACCGTCTATACTTCTGGGTCGACTTAACTTCGTAGGCAACTACAGACAGTGTCGGAGTGCTAAGGCGCCCCCACTCTCCGGAGATGCGGGCAGTGGTTTTACAGGACAGTACTGCGTTTTAAATCTGTTGTCATTGGTGAGTTGTGTTTTTTTAGTATTTCAACTAATCATCTAGTTGATGTGTCTGTCTAATATGTTTACTTAGAACTTCAGAACTTGTTTAAGCATTGAAGCCAGTCATTCTGTAGATTTGAATGCTGTGTGCATGAAAGTGCTCTTATGGGGGGGGGGGCAACACAAGCATTACAAAGACACCCTTAAGAGCTCCCTCAAGGAGTGTGATATTGACATTCACTAGCTCTCAAGCGCTCCTCATGGCTTGAAGCCGTGATTGTCGAAGTCTCAAGGCAAGGAGAGTGGCCAGCATAAAAGAACGCCGAGCCAACAAAAAGCTGAGAGAAGAAGCAGGCCTATCCGCAGTAGGCCCAACCTACCCATGCAATGTTTGTGGGCCGGCTTTTTATAGCGAGGATTGGGCATGACAGTCATCTTCGAGTTCATAGGAAATGAGAAATGTCCTCATCTTCGACCACGAAGGAGGAGCTATAGATGCAGATTAGAAAACTAAATGTATTAGTCATTCTCATGTTCATACATCTAATGAACAGTCATTTCTACCCCTCAGGCCAAACTTCGACTCACAGTGCCCCCGCTGCGGGGAGGAAAAGGAAACCGTGTCTCATTTCAGTTTTTACATTCCAGACTTGCTGATCTCCGTCTCCACAGGTCTGGAAAAACCTTAATTCTCCACCTGTATGGTGACATACTTGCACTACGCAAAATAAAAGTGCTTCTGTCTAGGGCTTATGCAAGAGAGGATTTTAACTTTTTAAGTACTCGTTTAAATGGAGTTTGAAGGCGATGATAACCCCCAAATTAAGTCTTTTTTTTTTTAAAGCAAAACTTTAGCATTGTTGCTTATGTTTATGTTATGTAAATAAAAGAATGAAATCTTAATCCTCAAAGTATTGTGTATGATAGTCTTTTTAAAAAACTATATATAGCTACTATAAAGACATCTTCGGTGCTAAACGAAATACACCTAGTTTTATTCAAAGGCTATTTCTAATCGCCTCCCTTTTTAAGATGACCACATGGACGCTACAATTTGACTTGTGAACTTAAATATAAAAGATTTTAAATAAAAAGGAATGATGCTCAAAGTACGTATGTAGTTTGTAGACCCTGAGTCTACATATCGTCTGCTTTCGTGTCCTGCTGACCAATGACGTACTGGACAGTAACTCTCGATTGTAAACTTAGCTAACTCTTCCTTTCAACTCAGAGTGAGGGGCGAGGGGGGGGGGGTGCCGTAGTTGTGAGCCAGGACATTTCAAACTAAGATTTTATTTCAACTAAAAGAAGTTATTAATAGAATCGAGAATCGATTTAAAAAAAAACGTTGCGGGTTTTCTCGAGAGCACACATAAAACACACACATACACAAGGAACATTACCATTGTAATTTGGGAAGCACTACTCGGGCATAACAATAATTTACATATAATTAGGTACAATACACGACGGTACTATATAAAATAATATGGTACAATAACGTACAAAATAATAATCAATTAGATAAGTGACAACATACTAAGGTACCATAAAATAAAGTACACTATAATAATGTACAACATAATATGGTACATAACATATTATATATAAAATAAAGTACACTATAATAATGAACAACATAATATGGTAGGCCTACATAACATATTATATATATATAATAAAACACACTATAACAATGTACAATATAATAAGGTACATAACATATTAACAGTGTTCATTGTATATTTGGCTCGGTGGTTAACTTCCTTTCTTGTCATCTGATTCATTTCGATTACACACAGTTTTGAAGTCGACGAAACAGTAGTCATAGTAACATTGCAATTTCATGTCCATTTCCAGCTTCAAAAAACAAATAGAGCCTTACCATTAATGTCAATTGAAGTGTATTTATTTATTTGTGGACAGAATGTTTCTGCATCTGTTGTGTCTGCCATGTCTGGATTAGCAACTCTACAGGTCGGTTCTTGTGTTCCTGACTCGTGCTCTCAAGATGAGCTCACTATCCTTGTGGAGCTAGGTGAGTTAAGAGTTTGTAGGCTACACCTTTCAACTCCCTGTCTGCCGTACTACAAAGTTTGGGCCACAGACCTATATATATATATTATATCTAGACTGGAAAACGAAAATAAATTCTTATCTGCAATTGATCAATTCACAGACCTATATATATATATATTACAGAGATAGATAGATAGATAGATAGATAGATAGATAGATAGATAGATAGATAGATAGATAGATAGATAGATAGATAGATAGATTGTTATGTATTAATCACAGAATTATATATTCACGCAAATTCATGAAATAAAGCCATTTCCTGTTAGTTTCCATCAAGATTATATCTCAAAACTCCTAGATCGAAATAATTCATGTCTATGGATTTTAATCATCTTATGTACATTTCAATAGATTGATTACCTAGATCTTTTTAGATTACGTATCTAAAGGTTGGAGGCGCGGTGGCTGAGCGGTAATGCGCTAGACTTCCGAACCGGGGGTCCCGGGTTCGAAGACTGGGATTTCTATTTTGGCATCTTTGGGCGCCATAGAAACAGATGACCTTTACATCATCTGCCCTATTGACCACAAGGTCTGAACAGGCGGAACCTTACTCTTTTACTTTTTATCTAAAAAATGCAAAATAATAATTATGAGAGGTAGGGGCTTTAAATTATTGTGTTTTTTTTTTACATTAAATATTAAGCAAAATGCAGGGGCCCCCAAAGAGGTCAAGCCCCAACCGGGCCCCCAGATGATGGAAAATTCCTAGCTACGCACCTCTGCTTCAATTCACATTAACCTTAATGTATCAAAATGCTCCATAAGTACACCTAGTCTCATTCTTTTTTCATCATGTTATATGAAAAACGGCGTCTGATTGTGATTTTAAAAAAAAAATCTACTTCTTTTCTTTTTTTTTTTTTCAATTTTCTCTTTTTCATTGTCTTCTTTTTTTTTTTTTCTTCCATTTTCACTTCTTTGATTTTCTCCTCTGTCGTCATTTTCTTTTTCTCTCTTGGCTAATTGATTCTCAGACCATCTACGTACTTAATGCTAAGGAATACTGAGTTCCTTTCCTAAAGCTATGATCTGTTTCAGTTGCTGTAGAAGAAATGTTAAAATATTCTTTTGCTTGATTAGTGCATGAACTTTTAGCGACGTACATATAATATGAAATTATTTATGTATATATGTATATAGGTCAGGCAAACGAGCTTTATTTCACAGTAG
This sequence comes from Biomphalaria glabrata, assembly GCF_947242115.1. Classification (NCBI taxonomy): domain Eukaryota; kingdom Metazoa; phylum Mollusca; class Gastropoda; family Planorbidae; genus Biomphalaria; species Biomphalaria glabrata. Next base: position 37,711,810 of record NC_074719.1, on the reverse strand, counting down.
AAGTGTGACTGGACGCGTAGAAATATCTAGTTGTGGCTCAGTTGTACATATGAGCTCAAACAAAGATAAATAACTCGTTTAATTTTTTTGTATATTGTGTATTTTATTAAAGTAATTCCTAGTTAAAGAATTAAAGCTTTATATTTAATATTTGTGAATCTTCATTGTTTGAATTAATAAATTGCATTTAAATCTCCGGCATCACGATCTTAGTAGAGTGTTCAGTAATTGTTAAAATACAAATTTACATACAATTATAATATCAGAAACGCAGTCTGATCAACACAATTTCATCGTAACATCAAGACATCTCTACATCAAGTACTCAAAGACAAAACTTCGTCACATCCAGCACCTAAATATAAATAGTCGATACATCGATATTAACAGCTATATTTTGATACTTCTAAGATAGTTACGTAGTTATATTACATTACACTGGAGGCACGGTGGCTGAGCGCTTGGCTTCCGAATAGGGGATTCCGGGTTCAAATCCTGGTGAAGACTGGGATTTTTAATTTCGGGATCTTAGGGCGCCCCTGAGTCCAACCAGCTTTAATGGATACCTGACATAAGTTGGGGAAAAGTAAAGGCGGTTGGTCGTTGTGCTGGCCTCATGACACCCTAGTTAACCGTAGGCCAAAGAAACAGATGGCCTGTACATCGTCTGCCCTATAGATCACAAGGTCTGAAACGGGAACTTTACTTTGCATATAGATTGAATTTACTTTTAAAATGTTCACGTTCACCTCTAATTAAGAAAGTTTTTTTTTTTTGTTTTGTTTTTTTTTCTACAAAAGGTTTGATCATGTTGAATGTCTCTAAGACCTTTGTTGCCTTGCCAACGGAATGTCGTACAGATGACAGGGAGTATACAAGCGCATCAATAGCTGCCATGTAAGCTTATTGTTGTGTTCTTGCTGTTTCTTTTGACGTCGTTGCTGTTGTAATGTTTTTTCTAATTTTTTTTTTTTTACAAAGGTTATATCAATTCCCTCTGTCTGTGTGCATGTTTGTCTGTTCAAAGGTTTGTGTGCAGGTATTTTCTCCCACACCCAATCTCGAATCAAGCTGAAATTTTTCACGATTATTTCTTTTACCTGACAACACAAGAAACAACAACAAAAAAAAAAAAAAAATACGCTGACGAAACAACATTACAAACTACTATAATCTGCTGGACAGTATAAAAGCACTAATTATATCATTCAACAGCTGCGCTGGGTCGGACAACTATCCCACATGGGAGAGACCTCATGCCAAAGGCGATCTTCTTTGGCCAGTTTAAAGGAGGACGTCCTAACAGGTGCCCCCCCCCCCCAGTAATCACTATATAGATAAACTCAGGTGCCATTTCGCCCTCACTGGCATAGAAGAAAGTAGCTGGCAGCAGTTGGTCTCTGTAAGAGACAGTTGGCGAGCCCTCAGAAAGGCCCCGGGACTAAAAGAAAAGCCATTTATTGAAAACAGTCGCAGAAGACGGAAAGAAAACTTACATAGACCGCCAGCGGACAACGGCGAGATGTGGGGGAAAATATTCAGGTCGCAACTGGGTTTGCGTGTTGTCATGTGAAATACTGCACGCATATTTTCAATCTGCGGAATCCAAGACATTGCCACAATGCGGCGTAGCATACGCCGCTATTTAGTGACGGGTGAAGACTTCCTGAAAGACAAGGTTTGGGCAAACGACTGTGTGCGCATGCCTGTAAAGCGAGGAAGGCGGGAGAGTGAGAGAAGGATTAGAAAGTCGGCGTGCGTGCGTGGTGTCCCGCATGGTTCGGCGACGTAGAGAATTATATATACAGAGAGAAGATTACTTTTTACTCCTCTTTTTTTTCTGAGTTAATTGGGGTATTTCTAGTCCGACTTGCAGAAATAAAAGAGTTATCTTTCTATGACTTTTTCATCAAGGGTTAGAGAGTCCGAGTGCGTGCGTGGTGTCCCGCATGGATGGGCGACATTGAGAATTATATATACAAAATAATAATGAAATTATATATAAAATAATTCTGTTTAAACGAAATTTGGCCAAATTAATGTTCAAGAAACTAATGTTTTATGTATTCATTCTCTACAGAGTCATCTTGTCGATCTTACTTGCACTGATGATCTTAGGCACCCTGTTCGATCTTGTAGTCATCCAGTGGCCGAAATGGGCCGCACAGTTTCAAGGCGAGGACAGTCCGGACTACATAGGTGCCAGAGGATTCATGACTCGTACCAGATACCACCCGATGCCTGATGAAGAGAGGACCACGGATGACCACGCCTCACCATCAGACGAGCAGACGGCTATGAATGGCGAGGTCAGATCTCATGGAGCCCCGATGTCTAAGGGTGGCCCTGAGCCCCAGTTTGTAAACGAGACGAAACCATTGCTTGGGAAGAAGAAAGCGGAGCCTGAGTCTCGTAGTGGTAATAAATAAATAAATGAATACATTTTAGCTTTTATATAGCGCTACTTTCATGCTTATAGCATGCTCAGAGTGCTATGGTCCAAACTCATTTGTGGACCAGTGGGGGTAGGGGGTATCTGGGAGAAGGTTTTCCGTGCTGTCTTTAGGCGCTCAGTAAACACAACTCTGCTCGAGTCTGGTTCGAACCTCGAGTCCCCTTCATAGGTAGCCAAGCCAAGCTAGGTTCAAGCGTACTTAGCCTCTTGACCATGAATGTTATCCTAATAATAGAGTATAAATCAGCTGTTCTCAAACTTTCATTGCAGGACACCGATAGCCATGACCACTTAAAATAATTTAGGAGTGAAATGTCACGTCATTATTATCAGATCTATAAAGTGCATCAATGACAAACAATATTGTATTCGTGATAAGCTAAAGAATGTCAAGGACGCTAAATTGAACTTTACTGTTTCCAACTAAATATGAAAGAATTTAGCTTTTATGCGTGAATCTGTATACCAAACTTAGTTGTCATTTGTTTTCAAATAAGTTTATTGTCGTAGATTGTGAAAGAGGCCGTAGCACATGACCCTGCAGTTCTAAAAATGTGGAGAAAGAAAAAACCTTTTTAAAAATATAGCTTACTAACACTTCCTCTATTTCCTTTATCCTTTACAAACCAAAAGCCTCGCTATTTATAGTTTTTCTACCATGAATGCAAATCTCCAATAAGTAATGTGTCATGATCAGGGCCTGGTATTTGTGGTATGTTAAAAGGTTGAGAACCATCGTCGTTGGCTCAAATATTGTTTTGGCTTTTGTGTCTTAACGTGTCCAATTGTATACGTTATAAATAGAATGAGCTCTAGTGTGAACTTTGACCCTTGTCTTGAACATTGACTCAAACGTTGATCTGAATACCAAAGTGAACATTGGCCTCATAATGGCTTGGCCATTGAAGTGAACATTGGCCTCATAATGGCTTGGCCATTGAAGTGAACATTGGCGTGATAACGGCTTGACCATTGAAGTGAACATGTGGCCTGATAATGTCTTGACCATAGAAAGGAAAATTGGCCTGATAAAGGCTTGACCATTGAAGTGAACATTGGCCTGATATTTCAAAACGATATATGTTCAGTATACGAAATGTGCTAGCAATGACATATTCGTTTTTCTTTTGACCATTGACAATTTGTATTAACTCTTTCTCTCCTTAAATATTTACCACATTCTGGTGGAATCAACGCTGGTATCGTCAGTTAGGAGAGAAAGAGTTAACTCTGAATTTATTTTTTTTTGCAGGAATCCTGTCACAGATTCTACTATCGTTTTCTGTATACACCAACGCTTCTAAAGTATTGAACACATCACAGCCTCCTGGATCTCTGTCAGCCATCAATGGTATCCGCTGCTTGAGTATGTCTTGGGTTGTGCTGGGACATATGTACGTTTTTGGACTAACAAGCGTTGGTAAGAAGTTTGTATTTGTTTGGAAGATGTTCATATAGCAATAATAGTGTTTGTATGTATTCTGAATAATTGTTTCTCAAAGAATAGGTATTAATAGAACTTAAACAGAGTTAGAGTTCAGTCTAAATATAACACCCGTGGCTGAGATAAACCTTTACCATATTTATTTTGAATATTTAGATAGACAGACAGGCAGACAGACAGATAGATAGATAAATAGATAGATAGATAGATAGATAGATAGATAGATAGATAGATAGATAGATAGATAGATAGATAGATAGATAGATAGATAGATAGATAGATAGATAGATAGATGGACAGACAGACAGACAGACAGACAAACAACGTAAATCATTATTGACTCACTACATTTCAACTGTTTTCTACTTCCCAGTCAATACTGCTGAAGAATTGCCTTTGTACATGAAACGTTGGACATTCGACGCCATCTCTAATGCCTTAGTTTCTGTTGATACCTTCTTCACGCTAAGGTAAAATGTCGTGGTCTTTCTACAAGCTAAACTTCGGATACAAATAATAAAAGACCAAACATAAGAAGCAGCTTGATGTGAAACTGGGACATAGAAATATTGTTAATAAACTTACGTCTGAGATCTCTGGATTTTTAAAATTACTTTTTATGGAGAGCTCCAATGGATCACTAAATTTTGATATAGTAGTTGAAAATAAATAAGGTTTTGATTTATAGGTAAAATAAATAAATAGGGTAAGCGCGGTGGCTGAGTGGTAAAGCGTTTGGCTTTCGAACCGGGTTTGAATCATGGTGAAGACTGGGATTTTTAATGTTGGGATTGTTAGGGCGCTTCTGAGTCCAGCCAGCTTAGATACTGACATTAATTGGGGGAAAGTAAAGGCGGTTTGCCGTTGTGCTGGCCACATGACACCCTCTCTTAACCGTGGGCCACAGAAACAGATGACCTTTACATCATCTGCCCTATAGACCGCATGGTCTGAAAGGAGAAAGGAGCATATTTAAAGGGGAGGGTTTTTTTTTAAACTCAATTTCTACTTTATGAATCTGATGTTGGTCTAGAACATTTCTCAGTGTGTTTATTCTCTTTAAAGATGATTCTAGTTTAACACAATTATATTGATCGAACCAGAATTTTCACTGTCTGAACAACTTTGTATTTTTTCCCAACCTCTCAAATTTCTCGGAAATCTCCAGCCCCGTTGTCAGTCAATTTCCAAGCCGGTGTTTTTTTTAATTTTGAACCATGAAGTGAATAGAAGTCAATAGAAGGAGTTGTAGAAACAAGATGGAGGAGTTTTAATTTACATGCCACTGTTTAAGCATTGAAGGAACAGGAGTATCTATGTGCCCCAATCAATGTGCCCCAATCTATGTGTCCAATCTATGTGCCCCAATCTATGTGCCCCAATCTATGTGTCCAATCTATGTGCCCCAATATATGTGTTCAGTCTTTGTGCCTCAATCTATGTGTCCAATCTATGTGCCTAAATCTATGTGCCCCAATCTATGTATCCCATCTATATGAATAATCTTTGTGCCTCAATCTATGTGTTCAATCTATGTGCCTCAATCTATGTGCCCCAATCTAGGTATCCAATCTATATGCCCAATCTTTGTGCCTTAATCTATGTGTTCAATCTATGTGCCTCAATCTATGTGCCCCAGTCTATGTGTCCAATCTATATGCCCCAATCTATGTGTTCAGTCTATGCTCCTCAATATATGTGTCCAATCTATGTGCCAAAATCTATGTGCCCCAATCTATGTGCCCAATCTATATGCCCAATCTTTGTGCCTCAATCTATGTGTTCAACCTATTAGCCTCAATCAATGTGTCCAATTTATGAGCCCCAATCTATGTGCACCAAGGTATGTGCCCCAATCAATATGCCCCAATTCTTTTGCGCCAATGTGTAGCAATAAATTCCAACATCCTTATATCATTCCAATGTTCAATGTCATTAGTGTGCAGCTATGTTCAGGGGAAAACTGTATAAAGACTTTCATATAATAATACTCTCCTGGATCAATAGTTTTTAGCTTTCTCTTCCACAGTGGCCTACTTGTTGCATATTTAACGACTAAAGAGATGTCTAAGAAAGGTTGGAAGATCAATTGGGGACTGTTTTACTTTCATCGATTTTGGAGGTAATTAACTCATTTAAAAGTTGTTTTTTCCCCCTTACTTTTGGTATATTACTCATTGTGTATCCCTTTCTTTACAAAGATGTTGTCTCAACTGGTCAAGACTAGAATTTAGGGATATTTAGGGCGCCTTTAAGTCCACTCAGCTTTAATGAGTACCTGTTTATTAGTTGGGGGAAAATAAAGGCGGTTGGTGGTTGTGCTGGCCACATGACACCCTCGTTAATCGTGGGCCACATAAACAGATGACTTTTACATCATCTGCCCTATAGATCGCATCACTGTTGATGTAGGGCAATGTCGTCTTGACCTTGCAAACTTCTTACTATAAAGCTTGTTTTATTGACTTTCTTGTTACGAGTAAACAATGTCCACTTAAACTGAAGTTTATTTTTAAAAAATGTATTTCTAGATTGACCCCTCCTTACATGATGGTATTGGTAATAGGCCTGGGGCTACAGAGGTTCATGGGGTCTGGTGCATTGTGGGCCACCGTTCAGCCAGTGGACAAGAGCAACTGTGAGGACAACTGGTGGACCAACTTGTTGTACGTCAATAACTTAGTCAACAAAGACAAAATGGTAAGCAGTTACCGTCATGTTCACTTAGATATATGTCTGGAAGTTCCACATTCAATGTTCTATTTTGAGTAAATTTGAAAGTTAGTACGAATACAAAGGGAGGTTTTCTTGAAACAAAAAGTTACGTTTGACAAGAAACAGATTTATAAACTGATTCAATTGTACCAAAAAGTATTTATTTATTATTTAGCAGGCAACAGTGACCTTTCAATATGGCTACCTAGCAGTGGTGTAGCTAGGGAAGGGGGAGGAAGGTCCAAATTAGAAAAAAAACCCGGGCATCTACTTGAGTGGTACCGCCAAAAGTGTGTCCAAAATTATTTTATATTAACATTAAATATTACGCCATTGCCATGTTAACTTGCTATTCACGTTGTTATTTAAATTAGTGACTATTTTGCATGTATTCCACACATTAGACTTACATATTTATTAAGTACATTATCTCATGTCATGATTTCGACTTTCGGAATGCAAGGGCCTCTAAAGAGGTCAGGCCAAGCTACGCCACTGCTTTCTAGACATTGTCTATTTTGTCTATTTATTTCAAAATATTTCCCAATCTTCTTCTTTTCGTTTGAAAGGTTTTTTTTTAAATTACCTTTCATTTTATCCCCACCTCATTTCTTAATATTGCTTTCTCTTCTTTTTCTCTCTTACTGAATTTTAAAACTCAAAGTGTAAACAAAAAAAAAGAAGATTACTGTCATAAACTTTTTAGTGCGAAAATCCCCGCTATTGATGCTTATACTACGGCCTGCGAATCACATTTGGCCCATTGCAGTGTAAATGAGAAACTTCAGAAGTTCTGACCACGGTGCATAATGATTTTTTTTATTTTTATTATGCGGTCCGATACACATGTGTCGGTAATTTATATGGTGTCTTTGTCGAACAATGTAGACATCATTAAATAATGTCAATCTTACATGTTAATGCATTTGTTTTTTTGCCTTACCCAACAATACATATTTTTTTTTTTTGTTTTACGTGACTAGTGTCTAGGACACAGCTGGTACCTGGCCAACGATATGCAGTTCTATGTGTTGTCTCCCTTGATGCTGATCCCTTTTGTCTTGTAGGTACAACCTCAATTTTTTTAAATAATTTTTGGACATCCTGATTTATTTTGTAATATAGTAAATTATACACACCTCTTTCCTACTTTGAATAGATAGATAGATAGATAGATAGATAGATAGATAGATAGATAGATAGATAGATAGATAGATAGATTTAGATAGATAGATAGATAGATAGATAGATAGATAGATAGATAATAATAATAATAATATTAATAATAATAATCTTTATTATCCGTAAGGAAATTTGTCTTACAATTTGTGCATTACACCAAACAAAAAACATTATAACTATAAGAAACCAGAGTGTACATTCACACCAGACTCACTCATAATTTACATGTGACAAAGTTTATACCAGGTTGTTCTTATTTAATGATTTGATTGCCAGGGGAACAAAAGAGTGTTTGTGTCTGTTTGTCTTTGCTATCGGTGTCTTGTATCTCTTTTGTGATGGTAAAATCACAAAATCCTGACACAAAGGGTGATTCTTTATTTCGAGGATCTTGTTAGCTTTTTTATAGATGTTTGTCTCAAACAACTGCCCAAATGGGGTTTGTTTTTTGCCAATGATTTTGCCAGCAGCATTTAGGATTCTATTAAGTTTATTTTTATTTTTAATGCTCAGATTGCCATACCAGGCAGTGATATTGAAACTTAAAATATTGCAGATGTGAGCGTGATAAAACATAGCCAAGGCCTTTTCGCTAACATTAAACGAGGACAGTTTTCTTAGTAGTCGTAATCTTTGCTGCCCTTTTTTGCTGATATAATCAGTATTTGCAGTAAAATTTAGTTTATTGTCTAGGATAGTACCAAGGTATTTAAAGGTTTGCACAATTTCAATAGTCTCTCCAGCTACAGAAACAATATCATTTTCCTTCTTGTCCCTACGAAAATCGATTATCATTTCTTTGGTTTTTTTTACATTTAATAATAAAAAATTATCTTTACAGTATTCCTCAATGTGTTCTAATTCTTTGAAATACTCATTTACGTCTGAGCTCTCTGAGAGCAGGGCAAGAAGAGCCGCATCATCAGCGAATTTTGTGAAGGAGCAACAAGAACTATCGGATTGAAAATCATTGGTGTACAAAATGAACCACAATGGCGATGTCACAGCCCCCTGGGGCGCCCCTGTGTTAACTATGCGTTCATTAGATATAACATTGTTTACCCTAACCCTCTGAGCTCTATGGGTCAAAAATTCATTAGCCCATAGTATTATGTATGGACTAATCTGCAACGCTTTCATCTTTTCAATGAGTAAATGAAGTTGTATAGTGTTAAAAGCTGATGAGAAATCCATAAAGAGCAATCTTACATAAGTGTTCGGTAAGTCCAGATGTTTGTAGACACAGTTTAAAATATTTAGGATGGCATCGTCTACACCTTTACCCTTTTGGTAAGCAAATTGTAAAGGGTCTAACTTATTACAAAGATCATTCAGAAGAAACATTTTAACCAATTTTTCTAAACATTTAGATAGATAGATAGATAGATAGATAGATAGATAGATAGATAGATAGATAGATAGATAGACATAGACATAGACATAGACATAGACATAGACATAGACATAGACATAAATATAGATATAGATATAGATATATAAATGAAGGCAAGCCATTGTCGTTTTGCGATTAGTCCGCGTTAATATGGTTTTAAATTTCACCACTCAAATGTCAGGTTTGTATTAGAGCTGCATTGACTGTGCGGTGATTTAAATAGCCCAAATGTACGAAACATTTTCGTCGAGATCCTAACCTGAGTCCTTTATTCGGAATCTACGTGCTTAGCCAAAGACTTGAGAGCAACGATATCTAGTAACATACTATACATTGGATGTAATTTTGAAAATTGTTTATTTCAGTCATCGCTACGCCGGCGTCATCAGTTGCAGCATCTTTATACTGGCACAGTGGATTACAGCAGGCGTTCTGTCGTCTGATAATGGCTGGACTACAACATTACTCGGCATGAACGTCAAATCAGAGTAAGTCTTTCAAAACTTGCAGAATTGTTTCTGTATGACACAGGTCGATAAAAGCCAGAGTCATCTGGAAGCGACAGACCGAAGGCCATGGTCTCCTTCATGACCCATTCTCTGCACATGAAACGTCTGGCAACTAACCAGACGATTAGGGCAGGCAGGCAAACTAGGCAGTCGTCTAGGGCCTCCGATTGGTGGGTGCCTCGCAGAAATACTCAAAACAACTTTTTTAGAGAAGAAATAGCTAAACCTGTACCCAACGTTATTGTTTGAATACACCAAATTCACTTCGTCTAGGGCCTCAAATGATCTAAGGCTGGCCCTTAAACGAGATTACCAAGGAGGATTTTTTGGCAAAGAACAATGCAGCTGCTTATTGAAAAAGATATTCCTCAGAAACGGGGGAGATGGATAGGCCATACCTTTTACAACCCTGCATCCAACATCACAAGACAAACTTTCACCTGGACCCCTAAGGCAAGAGGACGAGGTGGACGACCCAGAAATACCTGGCTTCGAGATTTGGATGCAGACACTAAGTAGATGAGCAAGACAGTTGGAAAGATTAGCCCAGAACCGAGACACCTGGAGGTGGCCTGACGAGACCACAGGCGGAGAGAGAGAACATTGACATAGTATACAGACTATATTAAGAATGAATAATATTTATCCACACAGAGTGATATATCTTTTAGGTCAAGTTCCTATGCAACAAAAAAACATTTCCTAATGTCGTATCCATAAGTGTTGGTTAGTATTTGCTAACGAAAAAATTAATCCTTAAGTTTTACTAATTTTAACTCATATGTATCTAGTTAGGACTTTCATAACATCCATAGAACATTTACTACATGTTGCTATATCTTATCTTATCTTATATTATACAGACGTTTCTTCAAAAAAAGAAGATGATTACGTCCTACGCGTCATGCATTCAGTCATGCATATTAACCAATGACTTAAATTCTGCCAAGTCACTGATTTTCCCGCTCAGGCTACCCATTCCATGCTCTAATAGCACTAGGGAAGAAGGAGTATTTGTACAAATTTGTCCTAGCATATGGAACGAGGATTGTGCCTTTATCTTTATGGCTTTCTGAGTATTTTATTAGATTTTGTTTTTGTATTTGAAGATTATGGTTGAGTGTTTTATATATAATTGCTACTTTACTTTTAAGTCTTCTGTCCTGAAGGCTTTCTAAATTTAGTGATATAGCTATATTTAGCTAAAATAAATGGAAACCTAGATCTAGTAGTTTTTACTCTCAATCTACAGGCCAGGATCACTGAATTATTTCTCCTACTATTACATTGCTCCCTATTGCCGGATTGGACCTTACGTTGTCGGTGTTCTGGCGGGCTATTTACTGGCCGTCGGCAACGGTCGAGTTCGCATGGACAAGGTAAAGATAATTAAAAAGACGTGATTTTTTAAAGATGAATTAATTAATCTTATGGCAGCTTTTTCACATTACATTATTCACGAGGAAATTTTGTGAAGATTGTTAAACTAAAGAAAACTTTAAAATGATAAATACATTGTCGCTGCTTAACAAAAACGTTCGCAGAAAATTTGAAAGAGATAAACTATATCAATTATATTCATGGTCTTAAAATTCATCCATTATATCAATGGTCGTAAAATGTATCCATTAATTCCTTGAACTTAAAATGTATTCATTACCTCCTTGATCTTAAAATGAATCCATTACGTACATGATCTTAAGATGTATCCATTCATACTTATCCGACCGTTAAATTTATCCATTATATTCATGGTCGTAAATTCATCCATTAATTATATCCATTGTCATTGTATCCATTGTCGAAAAAGGCATCTATTATATCCATGGTCATTAAATGTATCTATTATATTAATGGTCATAAATTTTTCCATTCTACTAAAAGGCATCCAATATATCTAAGGTCGTAAAATGTATTGCATCCCCCATCAAGTTAGAGAGAGTTAATCTCTAAGCTAAATTTATTAAATCTAACAAAATTTAGGTAGCAAAAGCACAATAGATCTAAGTCGTATAGTTAAAATAAACTCATTTACGCCACTGTTAATTCTGGAAACACGTTAATGAAATGGTTAATTGCTAAACGTCTACTTTCCAGTTGACAGTTTTCGTTGGCTGGCTGGTCAGCACAGCGTCGGCACTGGCCGTAGTTTATGGACTAAGGGGCGACATAAGTGGGGAGAATCCCAGCAGTGTGGCGGTCGCCGCCCTGTACAACGCTGTGGCTAGATCCGCATGGGGAGTTTGTGTATGCTGGGTGGTCATCGCCTGTGTGTCCGGCTACGGAGGTAAGTGTTGGTCAGTTAATTCGTGTAGATATAACAATGATTACGAATATTTTCAATAAATAGCTTCACTTTAAGATTAGCGGTCACCTACAGGTTATGTGGCTGTTTAGTCACTATACTTAAGCCACCAGTAATGATCCACTAAATATCTAAATAGAACTGTCTGATTAGAAGAAAAGGGAAGACGAAAGTTCAGTTCCGTTTCAGACCTTGAGGCATGAGGCTAAGGATGTTTCTTTATGGCAGACGGTTTCCACGACTGCCTTGTGGACATCCCAGCGACTGACCGCCTATGTCAAACTTAGGTCAGGTATCCATTTGAGTTGGTTGGATTCCTGGGCGCTCTAAAAATCCCAGACTTCATCGAGGTTCCAGCTAGAGACTGATCCACTTGGAAGTAGTTAAACGCTTTACCGTTCTGTTACCATGCCCAACTCCACAGGTAACACAATGTAATACAAATTGCCAAATCCACACTTCTTTCATGAGAATAAATAAGCTCTAAATCAGTCATTCTGCTAGGTGAGTTTCTAGCTTTGAAGCAAAATAGGATATCATCAAACGCAAACTAAGACAGAGTAATTCAAAGCATCAGCTAACGAAGCTAGACCTCTCCATGTGCCTAACGTGAGCGGCTCTTGGAGTGAGGTTGAACACCGTATGCCCTTCAGTGAAGAAGAAAAATGGTTGTTAGGACAGTAAATGCATCCTCTGTTGTGTCTTGCAGTCACTCTTCAAAACCTTACTAGATCTACTCAACGAGATTAGCAAGTAGCATCATTACGTGCTGATACATCATCAATCGAGCTTTAGTTTTAGCATTGTTTAACTCTTTCTCTTCGTAATTATTTACCACATTCTGGTGGAATCAACGCTGGTACCGTCAGTTGGGAGAGAAAGAGTTAAGTACCGGGGAAGGGAGAAGAGGCAGACAGAGTGAAGTGAGGATATCATAAAAGATTGGACGGGCCAATCATTGAAAGAGAATCTAATCAAGGAATGGAGAACTACGTCGACAGATCATATGTGGTCTCCAAACGGTCCAACAGACAAGGTCACCAAGGCCGAAGGGATACCTGTCCCTAGAAGGTGAAACTTCGGAATCTCTTTAAATCCAGAATGAGTAACATGAGTAATCTTCTATAATAACTACCAGTGTCTACATTCTAATTGAAAATGTGTAGCGAAGCCAAGAAATGTGTACATAACAATTAGATGAAGTATCAAAGTTTTGATCATGGTTAGTCGTTTCTTATATGACCATTCTGTAAAAATTAGACATCTGCACTTTGAATGGCTAAGCCATGAAGAGAGGCCTGTCCTTAAATTTTGTTTGAGTTTTTATTGTTTTTTTTTATTACAAAGCTTATATTAACTCTGTCTGTCTGACCAAAAGTTTGTGCACGTTATTTCTGCAACACCCGATCTCGGATAAAGCTTAAAATGTGCCAATTATTTCTTTTACCTAAAAACACGAGAATCAATTTTTAAAAATTAACCAATTAGTTAATTAACTATTGGTCATTAATTACTTTGTTTTGGTATCTCAAACAAGGGAAAGAAATAGTACTTGACTGAAGTGGTGATAGGCCTATAAGTTGAATTTGTCCCTTTTATAGAGTCTGAGACTTATTACAAATTTAATTACATGACTGATCCAAACTAATTGATACACTTAATAAAAGCTTTGTTTGTTTGTTTGTTTTTTAAAGTATTTTTTTTATTTTGTTTCTTATTAAGTTATTTAACTAAAAAAACAACATGCAACGTATTTTTGTTATATTACCGTCAGGTCCAGTCAATGTCCTGCTGTCCTGGCCACCTTTTGTAGCCCTGAGTCGCTTGACCTACATGGCCTACCTCATTCACCCCACTGTCATGTATATTTACTTCGGTAACCAGGAAACCCTGTACACTCTGAATGACACGAACATTGTAAGTAGACAGATTTATTGATACAAGGTATTTTCTCCCCAACGCCCTCTATTACCTTGGGCTCAGACTGGGTGGAACCTGGAAACTGGTCGGATCTTTTGAAAACGATTCTAACGAATTTCATAGAAATTTGACAATTTATATATATATTTTGTAAAATAATTACAAGCTAATTGACCACACATGGTGGTGGTGTTTTTTTTTTTCCATATATACCGTAATCATCGTAAAAATTAAAATAGACTATTTGAACTATTTTATTATTGCATCGACTCTTTCTTCAAGAATTTTTTTTAAAATATTTTTCTCCTCTCCTATTGCTGTATTGCTCATTGTAGTATTTTCTTCCTCTCTCTCTCTCTCTCTCTCTCTCTCTTGCAGAGGCGTAGCTAGGAATTTCCTATCGTTTGGGGGCCCGGGGGGCTTTACCTCTTTGGGGGCTCAGCATTTTGCGTAATATTTAATTTTTAATGTAAAAAAACTCATCTGGGGGCCCCCCTCAAGTGTGGGCCCGGGGGATTTTCAAATTCTCCCCCCCCTCCCCCAACCCTAGCTACGCCACTGCTCTCTTGTGTTATAATGCTTATTGCTGTATTGCTAATTGTAGTTTTTTTCCTCTCTCTCTTGTGTAATGATGAGTATTGCTTTATTGCTAATTGTATTTTTTTCCTAAAGTCATATCTCTCCCTTTCCCCATCTTTCTCCTGGGCAAACACTTTCCCTAGTTTCTGGTCCAAGGATGCTTGCCAGGTAGTCTGGAATGCGCCACAGGCTATGGCCAGGATGGCACTTGGTCCAACCCTGCCATCCTTCGTGACTACAATTAGAACGTAATAGTTTCATTTCTGATCTCTGAAATTTTTTCTGAAGTCTGAAATTATTTCTGAAGTCTGAAATGTTTTCTGAAGTCTGAAATGTTTTCTGAAGTCTGATTTTTTTTTCTGAAGTCTGAAAGTATTTCTGAAATCTGAAATTATTTCTAAAATCTTAATAATTTCTTAAGTCTGAAATTGGTGAAGTCAAAGCTTTTTTTTTCCCAAATGTTTGTTTCTGTTATTACAAATGACGTCCTTGATTTGATGTAAAAATCTTGTTTTTAAACTTTCTTTCAGGTGATATCCTATCTTGGCATCCTGCTTTTTACCTACTTAGCTTCGTTTGTGCTGATGCTTGCAATCGAGTCTCCAATGATCGGACTTGAAAAAGCGCTACTCCCAAAGAAAAGACACTAGCCTCTACAATAACAACCTGGACAGTTTTATATATACACGCACTGCCTACGCGCGGCCAAATCCATGACAAGGCTACACACTGGTTCTAAACTCAGAATATTTATAATACTAAGAGCAATGACAAACTATAGACTTAAGCTGGCTATTCCGAGACGACTAGTCACTACCTTTGCCCCCGGGCATTAAACGCCTCTTCCTAAGGATCGTCAATCACGCATTATTATATATCATTACATTGTCTTCATCCAAAATTGTGTCTGCCTGAGTTTTTTTTTTTTTTTGTTTTTTATATTAACATTTTAGTTATTATATTATAATTAATGCAACATATCTTGATTTATGAAGCTGATATTTTATATAACATTTCTTTGGGAAATACCAATAAAATCATACTTTATATTACTTGAAACATTACAAATGATTTTGAGGCTAGAAAGACATTTAACATAGTTCTCAAACACGAGTTAATTTTGTTAATACCGTTTTGGATAAAAAGCAAAGCTGACATGCTGATTTATTTTTTTTTTTTAAATCGCGAGTAGGATTGACAATTTTGTCTACTTTTCAGGAGATTTTTGAGTTTTCAGGAGATTTGAATAATTTCAGATTTCCAGGACTTTTTCGTATATTTTGCAATATTAGGAGATCTCCATGGGGTACTGGAAAATCAGGAGGCGCAAAAAGAAACCCTGCTATTTTATATAGCCTAAGCTACAATGTTTTAATTTAATAATTTACACCTAGAATTAGCGCGGAGCCCAATGCGGCCGCATAGGTGGCCTAAGGCGACCCTGATCATTTAATTTTATGTCAGTGACGGCTTTAGAGGCTGGAATCCTCTCTTTCCAAGATCCTGGACTAAAAGATTTTATAAAATAAAACCTCTGCGGTTGTACGCCCGTGTCTCCTTACAGGTCACGAGCATGAGGTTTTCCAGACCTCTCGAGACTTCTAGTCTGTAAAATGCCGTCCCGCACGACCAGAAAGCCATCCCGCACGACCAGGGAGCCATCCCGCACCAGGCTGGGACTGAATGGTTCTCGTCTTACTCCTCGCAGCGAGGAAAATAGTGAACCAAAGGTAGTGAACCGTTTAAGGTATCAACCAACTGGACAATGAACTGTCATGCATTCTGCTTGTTTTCAAGGCAAACCTGGGCAGTCTTCCACCAGGAGGGGAGAGGGGGGTGCCTTTTGTGCTCCCAGTCTTCTTCCAAGTCTAGAGCTGAGTCTTACCTGAGCTCAAATTGAGTTTTAAAATGTCAGTATCTGTATCCAAAAACTTAATAAGGGCAGTCATTTTAAGCTTTCAAAAACAACAGCAGCTTGCTTATTAGTTTAGCTTTATTAGTAACTGGGTAAGCGAGGTAATGTGAAATATTGTGCTCATCCTAATCTTAGGAAGCGAAAACAAGTGCCTTATCATTATATGTGTAGTATCATTGCCACTTATGATATACACTTGAAATGCAAAAGGTGGAATCTCTTTCTTATTGACAAATTCTTAACAAGTGGATAGCAATATGCCTAATAGTAGGTCTAATGCCTGCATGTTGTTTTTCTTGTTTTCACCCACTCACCACACAGCAACTCAAGGAATAAACTCTTGTCAAGCAACTCATTTTATTAATAAATTGCAAGCCTCTATAAAGATGTCTACGTGTTCCGGACACATGACTCATTCTGTATTAACAACAGGACACACTAACAAATCATGCGATCAAGCTCAACAACTCTCTTGAGTCCAGTCAGTCTCTCGTGAATGTTTTCCCTTGTAGGTCAAGTTCGACAATATTTGTCATAAAGGCTATTAAAGATATGGTCTAAACAAGCCGGGTGGCTGAGTTGTTAAGCGATACGCTTCCGAACCTGGGGTCTTGGGGTCGAATCTCGGTGAAGACTACGATATGTAATTCCCTGATATCTAGGGCGCCTCTGAGTCCATCCAACTCTAAAGGTTACCTGACTTTAGTTGGAGAAAGTAAAGGCGGTTGGTCGTTGTGCTGGCCACATGACACCCTGACGCCGTTGGCCATAGAAACAGACGACCTTAACATCATCTGCCCTATAGATCGCAAGTATCTGAAAGGGGAACTTTTCTTTACTTTTACAAACAAGTCACTAAGTGCCGACAATATTTGTTGTCACCATTATTATAGACATTGTCTAAAGAAGTGAATATAGCTCTAATGAATCACCATACTTAAATGTTATTTTTACAATGCTCATATTAACTCATTCTGTATCTTTCTTGTACCGTATGTTTCGATTTGTGCAATCCATTTTCGACCTCTTCTACTCGTCAATCTTCATCAAATTTTGCACACAAGCTCATGCTCGATGACAAGACATGAATCAATGTTTTATATAGAAAATTTACTTGGTACTAAATTAATGGAAGACAAATCTTGTGTAGAGTATCAGACGATTAGAATTGAAGGATAGCTAAACTAAACTAATTAAATTAAGATTATATCAATGACGTATTTATAGTATTCAATTATAAAGAAAAATCTGTAATGGATTTGGTTATTAACATTGTCTCAATTACTATTTTCACACAATTTTTCATTGTACAAAAATGCTTTTAAATTACGACTAAAAAAGCAATAGTAATATATTGTAAAAACAAATAATTAGATACAAAACAGTGATAATGCAACTTCATAAGGCGTTAGGCGAATGTGTGTGCTATTTCTAAAAACAACGCTTCGATTTATGTATTACATTTTATCCTAGTTTTTAGTGGTTTCAATATAAGCTTTTTTGTTGGTTGTTTTTAAATTGTATTATTAGTATGTATTACTTAGCATCAAGGGAGTCCAGCACTAATGGACCAGTTTCCTTATCATCTTTTTATAAAGCATATATCAACTCACTCTTTCTGTCTGTCTAGTAAAAAGTTTGGACATGTTTTCTCCCATTTCCCATTCTCGGATCCAGTTAAAAGCTTTGCACAACTATTATTTGAACCTGCCAAGACATAAATAAAAAAAAACAAAACCAATTAGTTAATTAATTATTGCTGATTAATTATTTTGTTTGATGTTGAAATAAGGGAGATTGTTGCTACTTGAGAGATTCGGATGTATATATGGATTTAATTCCCTTATTACTTTCTAGTTCGTCTCTTTCTCCCACTTCCCATTTTCGGATAAAGGCTGAAATTTTGCAAAATTATTGAGTATTTTGCTTGTTAAGAAATAAATTTACATTGAAGCTATTGGCGTTCGGATGCCAAATACCAAAATGGACGCCTCAAGGATAGGTCCTACTTTATAGATTGTCTAACAATTGCAGCCTCTTGTTTATATTTAATTTATTTGATATTTGATATGTAATATTTCATCTACTTCTCGGTGGGCTCCTATACCCCATAAAGTTTTTTCCCCATTTTGCTATGGTCTATAAAGGCAATGGGGACTTTACTCCGCCATATATTTAGAATGTTTCCAGCGGTAATTTCCTGTAGGATGTATTTTTCAAATTTCAAGAGTATTTGCTTAGTTCTGTAAGCTCCTAAGAGACCTAATGGTCATAAGAAATTCACGGTACTGCAAGATCTGTTGTCATTGGAAATTCACAGTACTACAAGTCCTAGAAAACACACACTATTGGAACAATGGAAACCCTTTGGAAATATGTGGTATTTCAATTCCCTGGGTACGCTATTCTGCCTCAATGTGGCACTCGGGTGGAAACGATCGCAAGAGGAATTGATTAGGCTAAATGAATAGCAAAACAAAACTCCTGTGGGAGTGTCCAAGGGAATTTCGAGAGCTTTCCCATTGCACGGTGCGGAGTTGAAAGAGAACTTCCATGTCCCTGTCTATAATCCATGCGACGTTCCTCAAGGGACCGTTACACTACTGGCGAGGGTAAAACATAGGAAAATGGCGGGGGTTCCCGGTGTGCTCGGCCTTCGGCCATGCATTCTAGTCCATGCGCCCGTAGTGCCAGAAATATTGGGAATAGAAATGTTTTACATAGACATTGACTTGGACCTCTTCCAGACAGAACGTTTTGTTCAGGCAGGCTTACACACCTAAGAGTTCGAATAGCCTTCGGCTCAGCTCTTTTGACAATTACGTGTAATTGATTGATTGATGTAATTGATATTGCTATCCCAATAAAGACATATAGGTCATAGTAAATACACAGTACTGCAAACACATAGGAAATAGACAGTACTGCAAACACATACGAAATACCGGTACAAAGTACTGAAAACACATGAGAAACAGGCAGTACTGGAAGTACATGGAAATAATTTTGCAAGACTATAGTATTGGAAGGTCCTAAAGAACAAAGAGTGAACAAAATATTTTGAAATTGTCGCCAAGATAATCAAAAAGTGTCAGTAGAGAAAGACTCGCTGATCAGTCGTACCCGGTCGTACCCAAACATTATATATTTTGCCTACAAAAATTATTTCTTTGCTGAAGACATTTTCTCAACCCAGATAAACCAATGCTACTTGGAGCAGATTCAATGCTTCATCAGCACAAGAGAGCACATCATTGTCTCTAAAAGGAAATGTCTAGATCAGTGGTTCCCAAACTTTTTTGTCTCGTAGACCCCTTGCCATGTTTTCTGGTTTTCGGTAGACCCCCTGCTTAACTTATATTGCATTTTTGCAGATTCATAAACTCGTTTTTAAAACTAATTTCTAACTGTAGTGTAGTGAGTTGAAGAGTGAAAAAGTAATATAAAGCTACATCAAAAGTTACAGAGATCTATCTTTTTTTGACTGATAAAATTTAAATTTAAACCAAAAAAAAAAAAAAAAAATATGTATTGCTGGAATCACCAAACACACTAGAAATGTTTTTTTTTTGCATGTTCATCATCCGTTATTACGTTATTATGTTTCATATAGAAATTTTTTGTTCTATCAATTAGTCCTTCAAACATTAAATATTAATTAATTAATCAATTTGCCTTAAATATCATTTTAAAAGTTTTCGAAAAGAGCAGTTTCTAGTGTGTTTCTTGATTTTTCACATCTGGCTCAAATATTGGGCCCGCGGAGCTGTTTTCACTAACATGAGAGGGGTCAAAGTCGAGTTACTGGTGCCTAAATCAGTAAGCTTTGGCAGGAGGGACTCATTAGCCTTGGCTTGCAGCCCTCCAAGCAAAGGAAAACAGAATTCAATCCTCTGCTGCTTTGCAGCTATACCCAAACATGGGAAAGGTTTCGTGGGTCAGCCCTGGGGATAAATATGGAGCAGAAGACCATTAGGCAGTTTGCAGCTTTAAGGCTCATCCCAACGATGTGCCCTTGAACTATAGTGTTTCTTAAAGAAATTTGTTGCATAATAACTGATTTACGTTTATGTAAAACAGTTTTTAAAACTACTTCAATGGCTGGTAAAATCAATGTTTTATCTATAGTGTTTCCATATTTGGCTATAGGTAAAGAGATCTTATAAGACACTCACAAATCACCATCTTTTCTATATGATGTTGAAGAAAGATTGTGTGGGTTTATTCTGAACTTTATTTTTGAGTTTTTGAAATTTTTTATCACCTTTATTTTTTTACGAGGGTAGCATCGTCTCAAATAATCCTCCAGTGTAATTGGTTTCATATGGTCATAAAAAGGCACTTAGACATCCGCTTATTTAACCAAGGAAATAAATAATCTATGATGTAAAATCTAGATTTCTTTTTGTTAAATATTAGTTACATGTAGACAAAAGTAACTATTTAGATAAGTATTGAAATTAAATACAACAATTTTACATTTCAATAGCAGGACAAATATTTATAACTAAATTACCAATTATTTATACATGCTTGAAATAGTTGCATTAACGGAGTGTGAACATTAAAGTTATAACTTGCTTAAATGAAATTCACCACTGTAGACCCCCATGGACATCTCATAGACCCCCAATTTATTTTTTCACTTTCATGGACCCCCTGGAGGTCTTCGTAGACCACTTTGGGAATCACTGGTCTAGATTGTACTTGTTTTAAGTATTAGTTTACCATTATCAGTTATCTTTTGTAACTGTTTCAATCCTAGGCTCCTTAGGCAAGCCCTGTCTGTATTTACTGCTGGCTCAAACAAGATTTGTGAGAAACTATAAGCACACGGGGCGACGCTTGTTTCTAAATGATTCCAAAATTAGTTTTTAAATAGTAAACATTAACTTAGTTAAACGCGATGCACTGTCGTATTGATGGTGCGGGATTCATACCCTGCCCGTTGTTGTCCTGCTGGAGGTTTGAACTAGGTAGTAGTTTATCTTCAACTCTGAAGTAATATCCAAAATATGTCATAGATTTAATAAGTCCTAGGAGTGCTTTCCCTCAAGGAAGATTACACTATACTGCCATGATTTTTAATTTTTTACAATAATCACAACATTCTCTCCCCTTTGACTTCAAAATACAAAATGAAACAAGTACAGATAATTCAATCCATATTATTTTATTATTTTAAAATGTAGGCATGCAGCAAATAACATTGTCAGCTTTCACTGTACTATTATTAGGAATCAATTTTTTTTTTACCAGGAAACACTTGATCACAGAAATAAAAATGTTAAATTTCCACCTGAAAAGTAGCTCCACTTCTGACATAAAATTTTCATAAGTAATTTTTTTAAAAAGTGAGTATTTCTAAAAGCAATCATTTGTTATGTAATTTTCCAAACTATGTACTAGAGTCTTTGATTTTCAAAGTTTGTTTTAAAAAATACATACAGTACTGTGCAGTGGAGGGCAATTAGTTGTCTTCAAAACAGTCCCTAATTAATCCAATATTAAATACCAGTCACTCCTTTAGAAAAGCTGCATTTCACAACATAAGCAAAATACAAAGCCAAAAAAAAAAAAAGGCAGCAGTCTTTGGAATTAAAAACAATTTGCAAAACAAATCAAATGCACATCATAAGGAATAACAAATACCAATAGCTAAACATTGTATACAACAAAAGGTTTAATGGTTAATATCAGCAAAGAAATGATCCTCAAAGTTTTGGTGGAGTTACACTGAGAGAAGAAAAAAATTGTATTTTGGAAAGTTGTACCAACTAACAATAAGTGCCAGCAATGTCGATAGAAAATGAGGTGCTTAGAGAACAATGTGCAATGCAAACTTTGATGTTCATGTTTTTAGCAAGAGATTGAAATGAAGGTCTGCAAAGATGTATAAAGGACCAGAGGAAGAAGCATCAACACAAAATGGCTGGCAAGTTTCAGGTCATTATCACTGCATAGAGCCTGCCAGATTTAGTGAGTATTATTTGCACACACAAAGTGTACATTGTGTACAGAGCTGACACGCTTATGAGATTTCCAAAATAAAATTACAGACATAGTTGAAACTTAAAAACAATCTTTTTTAAAGGTCACTTTGACAACAATCCCCACATACAAAATCAACACTACAGAATATGTTGTGCCTCTACATACTTTGTACTCAGGGAAACAACAAAATGCTTCAGATGAACAGAATTGGCCATGATGACCGAAACATTTTTATGGCTGAAGATTTTTCAAAGCCGATTAATGAGAGTGTTGTCTTGTCAACACAATGACTGATTCTGATACACAGCTGAGATGAACTAAACTTTAAGATTTAGTAAAATCAGAGAATCAACTTCTGACAATATTTCTCAGTTTCTCAATTTTTCTGCACAAAAATATATGAAAAGTGGAAAACTTTTTAAATAAGCAACATAGCATTAAATATAAATATCGCTTTTCATTGTTTTATATTAAGCATATCTTTTGCATTATTTAGTTCAACAACCTTAACAAAAAAATCACAACTTTTCTTCCTCTACTGGCTGGCCTGAAGGGGACCAAAAAAAAAATCACAACACATTTCGTTTCCCCACCTCATTCCAGCTTTAAATTTTGTAACCCCAATGTCAAAGAATTATCCACCACCCCCATGATAACTTTAAGCCTTCCCTTTATAGAACTGAATTGACAAAACACACAAGAACAAATTGAGTATGGCATGCTTGGGTCAACAAGTAGCTTGAGCAGAATCACTGGCATAAATACTACAGGCCAATATGAACAGGTACAGTAACATAAACATACAGTTAAATGAAATACACATCACCAGTCTTTAGTCGTTGACTTAAGTACACATTTTTAACCAACCCATTTTTTGGGCTGATATTCTGATACAATTTCCCCCCATTTTTTGTCTTTATGCCAACAGGAAATTTAAAAAAAAATTTATTTTGTCAAGAAGTCTAAAAACAAAACTTTTGAGATTCAAACAAGGGTCCAAATAATGCTGTATTGCAGAGCCTCAACTTGAAATTACAGAGCCTCATGAAGAGATTAGAGCCTCATGAAGGGATTACAGAGAATCAAGAAAAAATTAGAGTTTCGAGAAGAAAATGAACAGATATGTTTCAAAAAAGGAATGACAGCAGTATTGGTGAACAATGTACAAGTTATATTTTTTTAGTGTACAATTTGTCAAAATAAAAAAGCAAAGGGAGAACAAGTTGAAACGATGTGAATTATTGAATAAATTTGTTAAGAAGAGTTGTTTTTTAAAGAATGTACTCATAAAAAATGTGGAGTAAGGAATTACAATGTGTACATATTGGTGCCGTAGGTAACATCAACTTCAGTTTGACTTGAATCATTGAAATGCATTAGAGGTAAGAATAACTTGGATGAAACAGTTTAGATTGATGTAAACTCTTTACAAATAAACATCTCCATCTATTGACGTGAGCACGTCCAGTACCCCACCAACGAAGTTGAGACTTCCAGTGGCTAATATTTGAATGTGGGTGGCACCTTGAAGCGAGGCGGGAACTGGATGCGGGACTGCACACCCGTCTAAGACCTGGACGGTGCTATCCCTTCCCTGACCGGCCCAACGAAGAGCCTCGATGATACAGGGGAAGATCAACGAAGGATTGCTGTTTAAGGAAGAGGTCAGCTCAGAATTCAGCTTTTCATTTTTGTCCTGTTTGTCTGAGTGGCAGAGAAGGTTGGCATTCAGGATCAGACTGGGCTCGATGACATAGCTCAGCATGTCTCCCATAGGAAGCAAGTCACGGTTTGGAGCTATTCCCTCACCGCCCTCAGCGTCTTCGCTACTACCTATTGACATCAGGTCACTCCTGTCAGACTCTGTAGTAGAGGCAGAGATGACAGAGGATTTTTCACTGCTGTCCCCATCGCTACTGTTTAACCTTTTGTCTTGCACATTGCTTTTCAGTAAGTCTTCAACAGGCCACCCAGCTTTCAGCAGCTTTAAATTATTCTTCTCTCTCTGAGTGTTGGCCATAAGTTTATCCCAAGCTAGTTTGTTTCGCTCTACTGTCTCGCTCTGAACTTTGGGGTCAAGTTTTTTCAACTGAAGATCTGAAAATAGCAAGAAGAAACGATATTTGAAGCCAGTTGATTCATCATAAACAGCTACTCCAGCTAACCAAAATGTATTGGTTATTTATAACTTACAATGGCCAAAGAATGGGGCATAACTTCATATTTTTTGTATAGCAAAAAAAAAAAATCTAGACAAACAAATGATTTTTGGTAACTATAAAACATGAAAATTTTTTTAAAAAAAGCAGCTCTTGTTTGCTAAGCAATGCAGTCCATGGGCAGGTTTCTCTATATTTTTAAGCATGGGCTAAAGTCAAATTAAATTTTAATAGCAGTTTTCATTTTTGATGGTTGAATGTGTTACATAAATGTGTACTTGAAGCACCAGAAAGGAACATACAAAAGATGTTTATTATATCATTTTGAAAAAGACATTATGAACACAACTTTAGCTATGACTATTGTCCAAAAAAAAAAAAAAAATTATTATACTTTCATATATACATATCTTCCATAGATTAAGATTCTCTGTATATGCTAAGTGTTAATATCATGAGAGACTAATAATGAATACACAGAACTAGAACTGCAAATTGGTAGGTTAATAAACATATTTCATTTTGATATGATAAATATCAATAGTATTGATGTATAAATATCTTTTTCTCTACCTTTTTCAACACCACTCCACACCCAAACGCTGTGCATGCAACACTAAGCATATGTCTTTTTTTTTTTGATGTATTTGTATGGAAGAACACAAATAACACTTTACAACCAAAAGAAGCAGTTGCACCTATTTTAATCAAGAAATACAGTGAAAACAGATTTTCAGTAGCTCTCTGGTTTTCTGAGATATACTAACGATAGACAAACAGACTACACAAACCTCACAGCAGCTCCCCCCCCCCTTTTCTTTTTTAGGGGGGGGGGGGGGGGGGGTTGGAAAAAAAAAAGGGGGGGCCTGCAACAACAAATACTAACAGTAAAATGATCAGGCAAAAAATATTGACAAATCTGTCACAACACTTAGCAAGTGTTATAAGCAGACAAAAAATGTGTAATGTGCACCAATAGATGAACATGTAATCAAATGGACAATTTAACTCACCTGGTCTACATTGAGACTCTATTGTTGAAACAACAAAAGGACAGAAGACAGCAGCATCAAATTCACAATCCTGAGAGAAAGAATAACAAAAAAAAAAAATTTAAAATTAAAGAGTAAAATAGATTTTATTTTTCAGAATGTGAATGAGTGATTTCATGTTATTTTTTTACAATTGGCTGCCCAAGTCTGTGTTTAACTTGTAAGAAGAACATAGATAAAATATAACATGGATATAACAGATATATTGCATTTAGCAAAATAACAAAACTAATGCAAAGCATCATGTTTGTTTTCATTTTTTTTGTCTTTGATAGCAATTACTGATTGCATCACAGCTATTTAGGGTCCAAGATAAATCAAATCATGCTGCTTTTTTTTTTAAATGTATTTTTCTTCTCTAGCCAGCTTTTTTTTTTCTGTTATGGAATAATTAGAGGCATTCAAAAAGAAATGGTTGGACAGATTGAATAGCACGTGAAATGTGGGTAAGTAGGAGTGCAGTGTGTGTCTGTCCTAATTATGGGCAAATACTTAACATAGCTCAGGATATGCTTCTTACTTTAGGCCCACTGGTTGAACCACTTCTCAAGTACTGCTTAACAGTGCCATAAGGTATTTTGGCCATGGTTTTAAAGGTGCGTGAAGTTTTCTCAATGCTACAAGATTGTCCAACCTTGAGTCTGGTGTGGACAGAATAGATGAACTACTTACCATTCGCCAGCTATGCTGGGTTGGACACCTACCCGATATGGAGAATGATTGCATGCCAAAAGCAATCTTTTTTTTTTTGTGAGCTTAAAGGGAGAATGGGGTGAAAGAGGTGCCACATTGAAGCAGGGTAAGGATCAAATCATTTTGCACTAACTGGCAAAGAGGAAAGCACCTGGCTGCAGATGGCCTTTGGAAGAGACAGCAGGAGAACGCTCACGAAGGTTGTGGGATACACATTTGAGATTCGACTACAGTGTCTTATAGGCAGAAAAATTACTCAAATATCTTTCTAAACACAAAAAAGATTTAGAATTTCACATTGAGAAGTTTTCTTAAGCCAATGGCCTATAGGTCACCATCTGGTCAATAAATCGACATTACAATAGAGCACCTGTTGTCAAGCTGTCTTTTTGGTACAGAGGAAAATTTGTCTTGAATGATTTATTGGATCGCTGTTTTCTAAATGTAGACTCTTATCTGGTTTTATATGATACATAAAGACCTATATCTTGTATATGTGATTACTAGAAAATATTGGAAGTTGTTGAAAAGAGTAAACAAGTAGGCTATAACAAAAACTAAGATACCTTTGTTTTTTTGTGTAAATGTAAGTTTTATTTAAACAGCAGCAGTAACATTCAGACAAATAACTAATCAATTGAATTAGAATAAAACGATTGCTTAGAGGTAAATCCGAAAATAGCTATCACTATTTTAGCTTGTTAAATTGTCATGTGTGCGTGATTGCTAACTCTCTATGTACAAGCACTGACATTTAATCATATTCAACTTTGAACAACTGCCCTTAATGTGCATGCAATTATTTCTGGTCTGCTTTGAAACAATAATTAACAGCCTTTTTTTCTTTTTTAATTACAATTATGTCAGATACAACTGATTAGTCAAACTAAAATACATAAGTAAATCTGTTAATGTATTTGATGTGTTCATATTTTAAAAACAAAATATTGTAAATGTGGTTCAGTTTTCATTTTAAAAACCCATAAATTATTAGGAAATAGTTTACTGAACCAAACAATTACTATTATTACTTATTGCACATTTTGTTTTTGCAAGGAAAATTCAGTAGTTTAAACAATAACTTACACGTAATGGATAGACTAAAGCTTCCGGATCTCTTTCTGGGGCAGTGAAGAAAATTAAAACTCGTACAACTTTACCATCAATTGAAGCCTTTTCCTTGTCAGCTACTTCAGAGAACCATGAGGTGCACAGCTGTAATGGGAAATGTTTTTTTAAAAGACATCAATCATCTTTAAAAAAAAAAGAAACAGCTGGAAAGTTTTAATAAGACAGTATCACTGAACTGTTTCTCTTTATTTTTCTTGATTAGATTATTAGAAATTTAAACTGCTATCAATATGCATTTTTTTCTTACCAAAATATGTATCTTTAAATATGCATATATATTCTTTATCAAAAGTCTTTTCAACTTTGCAATACAAGACATAAACTGCTGTTGATTTTAAGTGCTATACTCTATTGTTTGAATTTAGAGTAGAATAATTTGATTCTTTGATGTGTGGATGGAAAGTGATGGATTCTCCCATTTCGGAGTTAAACAGACTAAAATTTTTCAGGACTTATTTCAACACATACAGCTGCTAAGGACATTAACTAGATTGAGATTCAAAGCAACAACAAAAAAAAAAAAAAAAGATCAAGCCTACATACCTCCATACTCTCTTTAGTATGGGCTCCATCGATGTAATAAGTGATGCTGTCCTTAGCAATCACCTGAGCACGACCAGGCCACTTGCAAGTCGATAAACCAACAACGGTGGCACTATCAAGCTTAGTACATGTCAGTCTTGGAATTTCACCAACATTCAAGTCATTAGACACTCTGGGATGCACTTCTGCAAACAGTCAAGATTGATTATTCCCCTTTCCCAACCATCACATGCAGAAGAACAAAAAAGGTATAAACAAAATGACAACGGTTAACAAACACGGCAGATTTCACAACCAAGAATGCAACCTAATGAAACAAGAAAAAAATTCAAAGCATATCTTAATGCCATGTGAAGAGGTTGTTTTTTTTTTTGTATTAAACTAGCTTGCTGCTTTCCACTCACTTTTATGCTGATAGTCTTCCCAAAGGTGGAACAGCTGGATGGCTAAAGCAGCATTGTGTCTTTGCTTATCTCCGGCAATGCTCAGGGTGAAGTTGTATTCTTTCATTACCTCCTCAGACAAAGGGTTCATAACATACAGTGGGCACTGCCAGATGAGAAGTGGGTTGTCTTCTTTAGTGCCAGAGTTTGCTCAGTCTGGTTTATATGCAGTGGGTGTTTTTTGTGGTGTGGTGTGTCAAAATTTAAGGCCATGTATCAAAAATATTGTAATAAAGTCTGAAGCCTTGGACAAGCTGTCAAGAAATGTTAAAAGACATTACTGTATAAAAACTTACCTCCATTTCTTTGGCCCTGTTTAGAATAACTTGCATGGCTGAGTCAGACTGAGGTGCTGTCAATGCTGGACAATGTTTCTATTCAAAACAAACACATTATATCAGTAAGCAACAGAAGCCATTTTGAACTTTCTTCTATCATCCAGAAACTACTTCTAAGAATAGATTCCTACCTTGAATATGCCAGACTTATGGAATGCAATGGATTCAATGGTGTCCCCCAAGTCATCAGTATGCTCCAAGCCTAAGGATGTAATGGCACAGGCAACTGGGTGTCTAATAAAGTTGGTACTGTCGGTCAGACCTCCTACACCAACTTCCATGATGGCAATGTCAACCCCTTCATTCAGAAATATATGTAAGGACAAAACAACGTTGAAGGCAAAATAGGCTGGCATGCTTCTGCCTTCCTCAATAGGACTTCCCACCTGCAATAAAAAAACAGTATTAAATCCTAATCCTAAACATAATTTTTATGGTTGGGGGTCACTGCATAGTGGAGCACAGAAGAACCACTATTGTTATAGTTTGAACATGGCAAATTGACAGTTGTCAATATATGCATTTAAACATAGGTCTTCCCTTCATGCATGATATAAAGATTTGTTTATTTAAGATTATAATAATGAATAATAGAGGCATCAAACATAAATATAATCCATATTACCAACGGGTTGATTTAATTGTAAAAAAAACACAAGGAAGGAGAAAAGCCAAAGTATTTTATTATTACTGATCTTACTTTTTTTAAAGAGCGCTAACATATTCTACCCAACACACAAGCTCAATACATGACAACAATGTAGGCTACATCAGTGGTAAAAAAACACAAGTGCCTACCTCTTCAGTTTCTTTAAGCTTGTTATAAACCTTCCAGAAGTAATAGCAGTACTTAGCCTTGCACAGGGGCCGGCCATTGATGCGGATTCTTTCCCGCACCTCCACCAGGTGAGGGGATGTAAAGAGGCCTGTACGATAACCATGATTGCGAAGTATGTTCTCTGTAAAGGCACTGGTAGAGCCCTTGCCTTTGGTCCCAGTGATGTGGATCATACACAGCTTGTCTACTTCTTCATCCTGTTAAAACAAACAAATAATTTGCCATGAACCAAGGGAACACAAGTATCCTCAAAGGAATAGTTTTACTGCCATTATGTCTAGACAGACCTTGGTCAAGGTAAAAGTAAGTTCATTTTAAGTAAATATTTCTATATCTGCAGCTGATAACTCTTAAAGATGCTTTCTATTGTAAAACTAGATGTCTTAACTGCAGTTATCTCACCAACTATTGCACAGAAAGAAAGTTCAAACAAAAGTTGCTGGATAATACTCAATGGAAGAGCCGGGGCATGACCAGTTTTGAAATAAAGAGGTATTAAGGATGAGTGCAGTATTTCATGTGACTACAACAGAGCATGATTATATACATAAACCATAGACCCAGCATTTTATCTCCCCCCACTACAGCCTACCTGATGACTAGATATTGTTAAGAAAAGAAGTATCACACATTCTCCTTTTTTTTTTAACTTAATTCTTTTTCCAGCGCCCCCCCCCACCCCCCCCCACCCCCCCCCCCCCCGCGAAATACACACTTTTATTTCATTCTCAAGAAAATCGCGAACATTTCAAGAGTAGGTCTTTAAGGCCTAATAAGCTTAGCCAGACACTATCGATTTTTAATTTCAAATGTGTATTAACCATCCCTCTCGTGTCTAGGGACTGTCTGTCTGGTGGGTGTGAAACGCGAGGCAGTTATCTTCCTTATAGCCACGCGTACAGCAAGCTGAATAGCCCATCCAGGAAGCGAGTCCGTGGAGTGAGGAAAACAGAGGCGTGCGTGTGTACAGGACACGCTGGTCTATGAGTAAGATGATGGTAAAACACGAACAGAAGAATCGAGCACATTACAGAATATCTTTTATTTTTTAGTTATGTGAGTGTGAGAGAGAGAGAGAGAGAGAATGGTTGACGTTGACACCATTATAAAATATTTGTAATGTGTGTGCTTTTGATTAGAACTTCAACACTTTAGCGCATCCCCCTTAACTTCTACTTATAAATGCCGGTCTTAAAGCATTTACCAGGACTGTGTTGAATTAATACAGGAAAGTTAAAACCATTAACAAAAAAAAAAAAAAGCTGGTGCGTTTTATTTTCTCTTTTTTTTTAAACAATACCCCCAGCCCTCCTCCCTTTCCCCGTTTTATCATCAGCCTGTATCTACTTCACACTAGGACTAGACAATTCGAGTGTGTGTAAGCACGCTAACACTCCAACGATACCGTGCCCTCATTGTCAAGGTCATGTGAACGCAGGGAAAAAGGGGGGGGGGGATGAGGGCAACATCACCAGATTAATGCTCTATATTAAATATACTTCACGACGCCACTACAGCAAGCGTTCTGGTGATACTCTCTGACCCCGTCTCACAGTCAGCCTAGATCTATATGACACTCATACATCTACTAGCAACGAGGGCCGCACACTAGGAAGTGTGCACAGGCCCGTAACGAGAAGGAGTTTTTGGGAAAGGAACGACCCCCCCCCCCATGTCTTCTATTTCAAACATCTTTAACTCTTTCTCTCCGTTATTATTTAACACGTTCTGATGGAATCAACGTTGGTATCGTCTGTAAGAAGAGAAAGAGTTAAGTTACCAGACTAAGGTCTTAGTCGGTGTAACGATAACTACAGTTAAGATGTCAAAGTAGATCTACATCTTTATAATAGGTTTCAAAATGTATGGGTTTTCATTTAGTCATCTTGTTTGAACGCAAGGGGCTTTTTTTTTTTTTAAATACACTTTTTTTTTTATACACAAGATCTTACAATTAAAAAA
Source organism: Biomphalaria glabrata (assembly GCF_947242115.1). NCBI lineage: Eukaryota > Metazoa > Mollusca > Gastropoda > Planorbidae > Biomphalaria > Biomphalaria glabrata. The sequence goes on along the minus strand of NC_074719.1, from coordinate 37,680,240 downwards.
AATAATAATAAAAACATCACTAAAAACTAAAAAAAAGTCTATGTTGATTTAAGTATATAAAGGCTACATAGAGACGTGATTAAAAAGAATTACTTGCTATGTGACCTTATAAAAGACCACTCTTTAAGCTTATGGTCCCAGCATGGGCTGCACACACTATTCATCTGCAGTGAATAGTTAGCCATTTAGCTGAGAGTCCAGAGGCCTTTGTGCAGCAGTGGTACTCCCTCCAGCTGTTCTGGATCATTTTTTTTTTAAAAACAAAGTTCTATCAAGAAGCGACCCCTTCAGAAGGATGGCTGGTTAGGCCCCCTGCGTGACCCCCATCAGCAGAGCTTGATGATGGGGCCCCCTCATCGAGAACCCTTTATTTCCTGAGTCTGTGAGAAAAGACAATGACACAAAGCATACCAAACTTGAGTCAAATTGTATTGGTTAAATATTCTCCTTACCCCCTGACTAGGCCTGGACAATGATCTCAAACTTATGACTAGATACCATTGGACATGACTGACATACAAGGACGTGTACTTAAAAGATAGACAATGACAGACTATAGAAATACACAAACTACATAAGACCAATTAAAATAAGTACATACAAAGACAACTGGTGGAAAAAAGAGAAAAGGACACACAAAAGGACATCACTTTGAATACAACAGAACCAAAAGGACTTCCTATGTATACAACAGAACAGAAACAAAAAAACACAAAAAATGTAAATAACAGAACATAACGAACATCAGTTTGAATTAAACAGAACAAATAGGTTATCACTTTGAATACAACAGAACAAAAAAAAAAAAAAACGAACAAGAACAATCAAAGGACATCACATCATTACACTTTGTAACTGTCATCTCAAAATAGGTAACATCACAGACACACCCACCTTCTTTACCAAAAAAAAAACAACAAAAAACAAAAAAAAACTTTAATAACTAACATACACAAAACAAGCAACATATCTATTACTTGTAGACTTGTAGTTTAAAAACAAACAAAATAAAAAAAAAAAACAATTATTGATTTATCTGTAAATATTCTCTTTGAAATATATACACAAGGGTTTCTCAAGGAGTATGTAACATTCTTTAAAACAAAAATTGTTGCCATGAATCATTAATGACATTTTCTGTGTTGGGCTTCACATGGTATTGAAAACAATGTCCAACTAGAGGGAACACATTGAAGCAAAGTTAGTTTTGAACACTGTTGGCAATAATGTATTTAAAATTTCCACAATCATATTAACTTTTCACACATTTAAATTATTACAGTGAAACATATCTAAAAGCCCAGTGATTGGATGGACATGAATAGAGTACACAGACCTACGATCTATAGGGCAGTTGATGTGAAGGTCATCTGTTTCTGTGGCCTATGGCTAACAAGGGTGTCATGTGGCTAGCACAACAACCAACAGCCTTTACTTTTCTCCAATAAATGTCAGGTACCCTTTTGACCTGGGAGAACTCAGAAGCCCCCAAAGATCCCAAAATTAAAAACCCTAGTCTTCACCAGGATTTGAACTCAGGACCCCTGGGTTCAGCAGCCAAGTGCTTTACCACTTAGCAACCACGCTTCTTGATGGATAGGAATACAGAAATATTATTGTTGCAATATCCCTAACATTAACCAATGAATAGCTCATTACAAGTATGGATTTAATTAAAAACATAATAAAATCTAGATGTAACACTCTTGCAATAGCATATATGAAAACATCCTACATCATTTAGCTCTTAAACTGCATGTTAATCATTTCACTGTGTCTTTAACAGCACTAATGGTTGATATGACACAACCTCCAGTTGCCTATAGCTTACAAGAGTATTGTGTGGACAGTAAAATGAATCCAAGATTTAACATTTTACTATCCAAAGAAAAAAAATAGGAGCTGAGTGACCCCAAAAAGATTCAAATCCTGTGTACAGATTATTCTAATCGGGAGCCTACTGTGCTATTATATATATATATATATATATATATATATTAGGGAGTAATTACAAGCAAATCATCTAATATTCTTTTACAAAATGTTGCCAAAAAGGCTAATATTTTTGTCCATAATCTCTATCTTCTTAAATTAAAAATGTGTATTAATTTTACCAATGTCTTACATTTAATAAAAGAAAAAAAAACTAGAACATGTTGAGTCATTTATTTAACTGAAGTATAAAGGTATGCAGACAACAGACACCTACCGTAAGTCCAGACCTATGGATGAAGCGGTTGACCATAGGGATGATAAGATGGGTTTTCCCCTCATACTTGAGCCGGTTGGTCTGTTCATGCCATCCCCTCAAAGACATAAGCTTGGTGTTAAGAGTTTCAACAGCTTTCTGGAATAAAATTGATGTCAATCTGAAAGGGGCCTTGTTGAACCAAAGAGATGGTATATTTCAATGCATACCTAAGTAATTTTTACACAAGTGGTGAAGAGGTTATTATTATTCTTGTCATCCGACATATATGAGATCTAGGTGTCCTACCCTTCACAACTGTTGAACATTAAGTAGTGACTCTACTATACTGTCCACACAGGTGTTCAGCAGAACACAAGATGGATGGCGCTAGTGATATTGTGTGCACTTCAAACTGCTGTCCACAGATTTGGGTCAGAGCGTATTTTTTTTTTAAAGAAGACCCCAAACTTATAAATCAAATCAAAATCCCTGTTTTTTTGTAATGTATTTTTTGTCAATGTATACCCAAGAGGGAGCATATGCACCTTTGTTGGAAATCTTCAAGGATCCTTAAGATGTTCCAATATAGAGCACCCAGCTGCCAAGACTTAGAAAGGTCACAAGACACATTTATGACCCAGAGTAAAGTCCTTGCCAAAAATATGCATATAATATACCACAAAAGAGAATTAATTAAGTGCTAGAGAACAACAACTTTGTCTGCCATGACATGAAATACTGCATGCTTCTTTCATCTTCTGACTCATAAAATATTATAAATTATTACCATTTTACCATAAACCATAGTTAGTGAAATAAGGGATCGGATGAAATTTATTTTGTTCTCTGTTCAATTAGATCACAAAGATAGATCTTTATTGGATAAAAACTATGTTCAATTTGATATGTCATACTATACTATAACTTTAATAATTTAGGCTTGAATTTGTATTTGAAGTTTAATGAGGAGTGCAGATAGCTTTAAATACTCTAAAATTGCACAGTAACCATATTAATGACCAACGAATTTAATCACTTTTGATGATTTCATTAGACATTATGTCACCATTAGTAAATCACTTAATTTAAGAGACGCTTAAGGACAGAAGAACAAGACGTAGTGATAATACATAAAACTATTAAAACACTGAACCATATTACCATACATTAAAATAATATATATATAATGACTTGGCAGAATTTAAGATGTAAATCTAATTATAATCTCTTTTGAAGAAACATCTCTGTAATTTATAACATAAAATTTAGTATTTACAGAGAGCATAACACTTACAGTATATAATATCTAGTTAATATAGCAGTTGAGGTGAGTGACTAGATTCTAGATCACCGTTTCTTAACCTTTTAAGCTCAGCGACCCCTTTTTACAATCCCCCACTCTGCCGCGACACCCCCCCCTCACACACACACATACAGCAATAGAAGACAAAAACAATCCGTGTTTTCGATGGTCTTAAGCGACCCCTGGCAAATTCTCAATTAACCCCCAAGGGGGCTGCGATCCACAGGTTGAGAACCCCTGTTCTAGATCTAGTATACTATACTGTCTATACTCACTGCCAAACTGTTGTTTTTAATTAACTTTTAAAAATATTTTTTTTATTTTTAGATCTAGACTCTAGATCTAGAACCTTAGGCGGGTTGGCTTATATAATATAATCTAGTATTACTTAACTTATAAAAATTATTATCATAGATGTTAATGGTTGTGTTATTGGCAATTAAATCATTAATATTAAATAGAAACAATCTGATAATCATAATCAATGATTGATATTTAGATTACTTTTCACTAATTTCACACATGTAAATTATGAGTGAGTCTCAGTGAGCCTTAGGCCTTAGATCTATACTTATGTGATTGTACATTTTATTTTAATATTAATTTTATACTTTTTAAATGTTTTGTTTGGTGTGCTAGTCACTAGTGTAGTGTATGTATAGATCTAGTATAGAGTCTAGTAGAAGTAGAATCTAAATTATTCTAAATGAAAGACATTTCCGATGATTTCCTTACGACTTACGCCCTTACGGGCAATAAAAAAAAAATAAATCTAGATTCTAGATCTATTATTATTATTCCTTCAGAGTTAAAGATTATCATTAATATTATGTATAATTTAGAAATAGATATAGATTCTAAATGTATTAGTGTAGACTTATAATAATTTAGAATATAGATCTAGATCTGTGAATCTATACAATTTATACATTTTAGTAAGATTGAAGATCTAGATCTAGAAGTCTAGATCTATAGTAATCTATACGTTAACTTTAACCCCCCCCCCCCTTTTTTTTTTTCGTTCGCCGTACAAATAGTACAATGGGCTCTAAACAAAGAACGGATGCCTATGGCTAATCTTTTACAACCAAAAACAAAATATTCCCGTATTAATCTAGATCTAATCTAAATTATAAATATGCTCAATCAACTTACATTGTAATTAGCCTCAATATCCAACTCCATTTCAAAACAGAATAGATTTCTAGATAGACTCTATGTAGATCTAAACGCTTTTGAATTGTGTCTGAAAAATTCGTCTAACCGGCGCAGTTCAATTCTGCCTACACGCACGGCAAGGGAGAAGAACTCGTTGAAGCCGGTTTTATAAACGCAGGTTCGCGCTGTCTGTTGGCCTTGGTGAGCACGTGTGATCTGTCCATTGTTAGGTTTGCCGGCTGGTCACACATTTTCTTATAGACTGAAGAACTAGATCGAAATCTATTTTCTTTTAATTGATTAAAGAAAAGAATAAGTAAAGATTAATTTATCGAGTACGATTTAAAATTCAAAATATTAATTTTACGTACAAAATTATTAATCCAGATCTAGCTTTTTTTTATATTATTGAAAAAAAATACAACTATGAGAAGCATGCCTCCTTTTGAAAATCGGGTTAGTGGGCAAAAACAGACTAGTGTGAAAATCAAGCCTCTCGCATTTCTAGACAGTAAACCAAAATATGTGTAGATCTTTTAAGGGGGTGGGGTGGATGTATGCCTTCTTGATCTAGATATGAAAAATAGTGCTAGCTCTCCTTTTGTCAAAATGGCAGAATCGTATGCGGAGTCTAAGACTCAAAATACGAGATAACCTATAGATTTATTAATTTAGTCAACACCTGCACTAGACTTTTCAAGATCCAGAATCTAGATTATAAATAAAATTAGATACAGTAATTAATTAAATTGAATATTTTTTGTGATAAAAAAGTTATGGGTTTTCATTTTTTTAATGTAACTGAAAAAAATGAGCGTTGTAAAAAAATATTTATGATCTTTTAAACCAACAAAACAAAGACAAATTTGCGTGTGTGTATGTGTAGGGCTCAGCTAAACAAATTAATTAACCTTTGTAATGCGTATACAAATTTAACTTTGCTTGGGGAAAAAAAAAGGTTGATTTAAAAAATTCTTTTAATAATCTGCGACTAAAAAACCCCACTTTATTGCCTTGTCAAGACAATAGTAGTATTTCGTACATTACATCACCATGTTGCCTAATGTATCTCGTTTCATTTCCTGTTATAAAAATGCCATAGTTTAAATAAATTATTACACATATAAACGTGCGCACGCACACTTTAGGGACAAACCCCATTTATTGTTTGACACCGACGCTCATTGCGTTCAGTAATTTATTTTCTCAGTGATGCCCCAAGTTACGGCCCGCGGGTCATAATCGGTCCGTGACAAAGTCCCGCTCCCCGTCGAAACTTCTGCCCACATTGCACAATAAAGCCGCAGAAACTCGGTTCCATCAGACTTGACGATATTTTTTAGCCGCGATGGGCCCCGACGCCGCCCGAGACCGTGACCTTAACCCGAAGGTGCCGCCAAGACAGACAAGCGTGTTATTTATATGGACCCCCAGTCTTGCAAAGGTTGAGCTGAACTTGGGCAGCACTATTATGTAAATTTAAGCGCGTGATATGGCATCGCAGGTAAATAAAAAAGCAAACGCTAAATAGGATAATGTTTATAAACTTATTATTTCTCATAGCAGGGGTTCCCAAACCTTATCGGCCTGGGAGATATAGACATTTCTGACACGTGTTACGCGGGCAGCATAACCGCAGAAAGTCGAAGAGTTCCATGAAAGCGAGCCTCTGCGGGCACATGTTCAGAAGTGTTGAGATGACGTCAGTTTGGGCACCAGCCGCACCACTGTCGTAGAGCAATTTAGACTCTACTTTTTAAATCGTGGAGGCTCGGTGGCTGAGCGGTAAAGCGCTTGGCTTCCAAACCTGGTGAAAACTGGGATTTTTTATTTTGGAATCTTTGGGCGCCTGACAAGATTTCAAAGGGGAACTTTTTTTTTTTTTTACTTTTTTTTTTTAATCGCAGGTTGAAATAAAACTATAGTAGACCTAATAATAGACCTTTCGCCTTTATCCTTCCATCCATCGACACAAAAAAAGGCATAGGCGTGGCAGTTTTTGGGTACGGGGTGGGGGGATCAGTTTATTTATATTCATGTAAGCTTTAGTTTTTCCACCACATTACATACCCTTTCCCACAATTCACACCTAGGCATATGTCCTTTTGAAATAAGGCTCTGAATGTCCAATACAATCGTCTTCAACGCCCCTTCAGGCCCACATTATAGAAGTTTTAATGAGTCTTAGTATCTTCTGTTTAGAGGTGGGGGGGGGGGTCACCATAATGTTCAACTCATCCTTAGACGCCCCTGTGCTAATAACCACGTAGTTTTATTGGATGCAGTCTCTGGAAGGTCTGGACTTCATCATATGCTTGTGAGGTCACCGTGATAGTCAGCTGAAGAGGAGGGGCGAATAGGGAAAAGTGGGGGGGGGGTGAGCAGATTGCGGTTACTGCGTGGGCTTAACGAGTGTGTGGAGGAATGATAATGGAAATACTATCCAGCCATTCTCCGTAAGTGCGACCGTTTCTCTGTCTCCCTTGTCTTTGTTCCTCTTATCTGCAAATTGCAATCCTTTTGATAGATAGTGACATGAAAACTGGCTCAGAGAGTAGGCCTATGTTGTTTTTTTAAAATAAATTGGGAAAAGGGAGGGGGGGGGGATGTTGAAGTGTTTTCATAATTCTTTAATGAGCGATTTATTGCATTTAGATAAGATAACAAACACCATTACAAAAACTCACTCCACACCCTTCCACTCAAAGACTTTGAAGATAACACAAAAAGAAAGATATGTACTTCGTTGTTGTTGTTTTTTAACCCCCTTCGTTTATTTCTTCATTTTCCTCGCTAGAATAATTATTTATGATGGCTTATTTGGATGTTTTCGAATATATATATTTATATATCTATGGGAAGGGGCATATTGACCTGGCACAGTTATCGGGTGGTATTCGTCTTCATGTCAGACTATTTCTTTTTTGGTGATCAATAAACAAAACAAAAAAAAAGTAAGAGTAGTGGATGGTGAGGTCACGCGCATTGAGCGATGATGTATGTTGTGGGCTGTGTTTGACTCGTTTGTCTATGTCGCTTGTTCCTATTAGCTTGTGACAAGGCGGGCTGATAAGAATAAAATGATGCTTGGCGGGATCTATTGATTCAGATCAGGTCCGGATTAAGATGTATTGACGCCACACACACACACACACACACACACACACACACACACACACACACACACCAGGGAATTATCTCATATAGATGGTTAGACATGCTTAGATCTACATAGTGAAAAGTGGCTTTCTGCGCTTTGCATGGTGGTCGAGCGCTTGAATAGCTAACAGGCTTAGAACTATAGGACGTAATCTTCTTTCTTGTGTTAACAAGTTTCAGTGGCGTAGCAACAATCGCTGGGTGGCACAAAGTGGTTCACTAAGCCCGGCCACGTGACTAATACGATAGTCTACTTGCAGAGGCGTTGAGAGGTTGGATGCCCTGGGCGCCACCCTCGTGGGAGGGGGGGGTCACACGTAGCCTATATTTCTATGTGAAGTTCATGGAAAATGGGGTGGGGCGCCAATAATGTACCTTGCCCCGGGCGCATGTTTTGTTCACTACGCCTCTGCCTACATGGGCCATTGAAAGATAGTCGTTTGGTACTTTTAGAAGATGTAGGCCTACTAGCATTTAGTCGTTATTGAACTGACTGTAATGACGTCATTAGCTACAACTTGTAAACACGTACAGAATTGACTCAATTTTTGTTTTGTCGTAAAGAACCTTCCAGCTTTTTGATAGTAGAGGCACCATTATAGTTTAGATCTTGAATCTAGACCAGTGGTCTTCAACCTTTTTTGGCCTACCGCCCCCTTTTCGAATTTTTTCTTTAAAAAAATCCGCCAGCGCCCCCCTCTAAGAAAAACAGTTATAAAGAAGCGTGAGAAGGCAAATTTGAACAAAATATCATCTATCTATTATTTTTTATGCTGTCAATAACACTTATCCCGCTTGGGAGACGACCGCATGCCAAAAGCGGCTGTTGTGAACTTGGCCTATGACTGACGAGCTTTGAGGAGGACTGAGTTCCAGAGGTGCTCCCCTCCCCCGTGAGCGCTATAAAGATTTATTTAGGCGCCATTTCGCTCTCACTGACATAGAGGAAAGTACCTGGCAGCATTCTCTGGCAGCAGATAGCCTCTGAAAGAAACAGTTCGAGAGCTCTTACAAAAACTGCGGTACAAACATTTGAGACTCAAAGAAAAGCCATTATTGAAGACAGGCGCAAAAGACGGAAAGAAGACTTAAATAGAACACCAGCATACAACGGCTTTGTCTGCATAAAATTCGAGAAAATGTGTAGTTGGGTTTGCGTAGTTCGGAATTAAAGGCAAAAACAGCCAATATTATCATTATGCAAAAATTATGTGAAATAGTTTGCAGTGATTACACACAAAAAAATATTTATAAAGACTTTTTTCAAATCCTAAGAATAGTCTCTGTTTAATTTTTTTAATATTAGGGCCTACTGTTTTTAGGTTTAATTGTAAATTTAGTTTTATTTTTTAATATAAATATTATTATTGCTGAATTCACTACAAAAAGAAATTAAGCTAATGGGAACCTTGTGCCCCATGCAGTGTGACAATATTAGAAATTTCAAGCTTTAAATTTGCCAAAGCAAAGCGAAGGTCTTCTCTAGTGGCTACATCCAAATTATTTCTTTGCTTATTTATTAACTTTGTTACGCACTAAATCTAGGTTAACTATGTATGTTTACTGAAAAGCTAAAACATTATTCAAATTTCGACCACAGTTTTGGAATTTTACTGAAACATTTAAATGCAGCCACATCTTTGTTGTGCCTCCAGTGGCGCAGATAGGAATTTCCATCGTTTGGGCTTGACATCTTTGAGGGCCTTTGCATTTTGCGTAATATTTAATTTAATTAATTAAAAAAGCACTAATTTGGGCCCCCCTTAAATGGGGGCCCGGGGGATTTTCAAATTTCCCCCCTCCCCCCACCCTAGCTACGCCACTGTGTGCCTTCTATGTTTACATTCATTTTACTGAAGACATAGTTTTGTAAATCTACTTTTTCATGCAACTCAATTTGAACATCAGTAACAGATGTTTAATAATTGTCATTTATATATATATTTTTTTATTTTATAAGCGAATCTTAATTTCTTCATAGAGCATTGTTATGTGAATTGCATAGATATCGGTGTCATTGAGCAGTTATATATTTGTCAACAAACAAGTTCTGTGAGATTGTAAAACTCTTTAAAATAGATTTAATATCTCGATAAAAGAGAAAATGATATTATCAATAAAAGTAAATCTCTTTCCTAGCAGTCGGAGGTTGGTTTCATTCATTTGTGTTAGATGCCTACCATGTAAAACAATTTTTTTTAGCCTGCTTTAAGTCACCGCCAACCGTTGAATCTTCCCGTTTCTCAAAAAAAATAATTATTTAAAAGCTTAAAAAAACGAGCCATAACAGTTAACAAAACCCTTTCGTAATCCAGCAAACTTCAGTTTACAACAAGAGTCTAACATTTTTTTCATCATTTGTTTCATAAAACTGTTGAAAGATGCACTTATTTTCGGCATGGGTTTGTATTTTATTTACAGTTTTATAATTAGATTCAAATAGAAATGAAAATGCGGGCTAAACATTTCTTGTGTATCATAACTCACAATGTGAATAGTGAATAGATTTGTTCTTTATTCTATATTACCTATGAAGTCATTGCAGCGTCCAACCACTGATGGTTTCCTATATGTCCTCATAAGCTACATAACTAGACAATTTTGAAATAATATTTCATCTCTAACAGAAAAAAAAGTCTATTTGTGTTACATATGTTTTAAAATAAATTTAGTTTTAATCAATTTCTCAACAATATCATGAGAATTATTAAAAAGCTATGCATTTTTCTTAGAAGCCATTAAAACATATCCTGCCTAGCCGTTTTTTGTTTTTAATATTGTTTTATTTGTAGATTTTTATAATTGTTCATGAATATTCTTAAATTATTTTTGGATATCGCTATATGTTCGTGAAGCCGACTTGGTTTCATAACCTCATCTGAAAATGCCATCAAGGTAGAACTTACCTTTTTTTCTAGTGGCAATTCACTAAATCTCAAGGAAATATTACATGACATACCAGTGAGTTTTCGTAACAACATTTTATCAATGTTTTTTGTTTTTAAAAAGTTAAATTATTCTATTAAATGTTACCTTTAATGTTTTTTGCAATTAACATTTACATATCAATATATGAACATCTGTAGATAAAATAAACTATAATCTAAAATTTGTTTATCAAATCTTAAACGTTTATACGCGCGAGATCCAAGGACAATAAATACTCTCTTATCATATCAAAAGAGTAAGAATTTAAAAATAGAAAATAGGATTCCCGAACTCATTTTCTAACGCTGTTTCTGTTCTTAAATTAGAAGCAAGTTAACTATAATTTGTCTATATTTAGTTTCCCAGCTTTAATGTTGAAGAATTTTAAAATTTGTTTTGTTTCAGAGCAGCTTTAGTTTCTTCTTTCCGCCTTTATGCCCAGCGCCCCCTAACCGCCCCATTTTGTGCCCGGCGCCCCCCTACCGCCCCTTTGGCTCTCAGCGCCCCCCAAAATCTCGAAAACGCCCCCTAGGGGGCGATATCGCCCCCGTTGAAGACCACTGATCTAGACCAACAATAATAGATCTGTGTGATCATAATTTTGTTTTTTAAGAATTGTTTTTGTTTAGCGCAATTTCATGCTTTTAGTTTTCTCAATGCGCTATTATCTTATCACATGTCTGGACCAGTAGGTAAAACAAAGGGGGAGGGGGGAGAAAGAAGAGTGTTCATGTGTGCATGTTACCGTGATCGCGATCACTTTTTTAAATGCATTATTTTTTTTTTTTTAAAGTTGTACAACTTGAATTCGTACTCTTAGGGATTAAGTCTCCTCAAGCAAATACCAGCGAATTGCTTATGAAAATAGACGGGTTTATAGCTAGCTATCTATTGTCTGTTTTTCAAACTTTAAACTACAACCTAATTCTCTACTCTTAAGTATAAAAGGGACTAACTCATTAAACTCAATCTAAACCACCACATCTGTGAAGTACAATAATTTCTTTCCCTTGTTCGATACCAAACAAAATATTTAATTACCATTAGTTAAATAAACTTAAATAACTAATTGTTGTTGTTGTTGTTTTTTTTAATTGATTCTTGCTTTGTCAGGTAAAAGAAATAATTGTGCAAAATTTTAACTTGATCGGAGATTGGGTGTGGAAGAAATAACGTGTACAAACTTTGTACCAGACAGACAGAATGAATTGATAAGCTTTGTAAAAAAAAAATGGTATCTGTGATAAACTGTGCGCGTCCATCCACTCCACCCTTTTCTAAAGAAAAGAAAATTATGAGTTTTCCTGACATCAGCTACCAAAACAAAACGTTTGAAAAAAAATTTCCCAAAAAAGTTCTTTAAAAAGAGGCTGTATAACTGAAGGTCTCTATCTTGAAAGGGATTGTTTTAATGACTGTTCAAAAAGTATCTAGTAGTGTAGCCGAGACTATTACCGCACTTCTGCAGCAACTCCATTGTCAGTGTTATCGGGCGTTATCATTTCATTGGTTAACATCGCACTTTGAGGTCAACAGTTATGCAATATTTATGCGTAACAGTCAAGCAGCTCGTAAAAAAAAAATCCTTTTAAAAATATTTGTATTTGAAAAATAGTTTTCAACTTAAAAAAACGTTTGTGACATGTTCTTCAACATTAACGGAAAGATTGGTATTTTTAAATGTATGTTAATTAACCCATGTTTGACCACAAGGTTCACTGCACAAAGCTTACAGACTCTGTCTGTCTGCCTTTCTGGTAAAAAGTTTGTACACATTATTTCTCAGACACCCAATCTTGGATCAAGCTGAAATTTTGCTCAATTATTTCTTTTACCTGACAACACAAGAATCAATTTTTTTTAAATTACCAATTAGTTCATTAACTATTGGTAATTAATTATTTTGTTTGGTATCTCGAACAAGTGAAAGAAATTGCACTTGACTGAAGCAGTGGTAAAAAGCTGAATTAGTCCCCTTTTTTAAGTTTGAAACAAACAATAAATAAATATACAATCTTCTATTTTCATAATCACCTCACTAGCAAGGTGATTAGTATGTCGGCTTTGAGGAGGCTAGAGCCATGAGTTCGAATTCAGGTCGTTCCATCCCCCCCCTTTTTTTTATAAATGCTTTTAAAAAGTGTTTACGGTAAAGAATCACCCAGATTTCCCATTCTCCTCCCCTCCATTTTTTTTCTTTTAAAACAGCTCTAAAATTATCAACATCAATAAATTGCTTGGGGGGGGGGGAATACGTGCTACCAAGGAATAGCAAGATACAAAAAATAGTGAAAAACGTCACAAAAATTCCTCGCCGGTATTTAAAAAGAAAAAAAGAAACCTACTTAAACATAATAAGTGACTAATGCCATTGAAAAAGAAAGCAATATTTCTTTCTTGGATTAAAGGTTTAATACAAATCAATTGTAGCAGTCGTCTCGATTTCCATTGGTTAAGTTTTTTTTTTTTTGGAAAAGGCACATTCTCTTGATTAGCATTCACTTTATGGGCTCGGTATTTTTTGTTTTAAGGAATGGAATAAGTTCAAATACTTAGTCAATCGAAAACAAAAAGTCTGTCTTTTGCATTGTATGAGATTGACTTCGTGCTTGTAAAGTTGCTGATGCTAAGAGAACTCTAGACTTTTGTTTCTTTCCCAACTTTAAAATAGTTCTCGACCAACTTTGTTATGTTCCCATATCTTATGAAATAATTGTTATAAATTTCTTTCAACGCATATGTGTATGTCTAACACATGCTGATAAAAGTCATTAGTCAATTATTGTTAATAAATATATTAGTTTTTTTACTAGTTTCCCAGGTTAATATGACGCTTAATTAAAGGAAATAGGTTCTCATGCAGTGGCGTACCAGTGGGCCCGGGTTCAAGAACATCTTGGTGGACCCCCCTCCAGCCAATAAGACAAATTTAGTGTGTGACAAAAATGAGTAATCTAGATGTAAAGACATTCCAATGTAAAGATCGTACCTTTTTTTAAAAAAAAAAAGTAAATCGAATGGATGGTTTTAAGGTCATACGATATGAATGTGTGGGCATTGCATCGTATTGGTTTCAAAATCAACCACCGCTAGAAAAGAACAAACAAACAAACAAAACTTCGAATGGATGGTTTTGAGGTCATACGATGTGAATGTGTGGGCATTGCACCATATTGGTTTCAAAATCAACCACCGCAGGAATCCACTGTCAGAATAATTTTAAATCGGCACTCGCTGAACCTCCAAGAAAACATTTAACATTTATATTTCATTCGTCCTTGACAAAATTTGTTTAGTAGGGGGATCGAACCCAGCACTTGCGTGTCAACAACCAATCATTCTAATATGTGCAGCATTTTGTTTTTTGAAATAAATGATTCAGTCTTTTACACTACCTAGATCTGCATGTGTCCAACATGTTGGTTCTAGAATCTATTTTAGTTCTTTTCTGTTCTGAAACAGATATTGTTAAATCTGAGTTAGTGCTTTTGGAGATTATGGCCTCATGACCAGTCTACCCGCTGTCTCGCGCCCCAAGCCCCCCTCCCCATCCCCGAGGTGCTGTTGGTGATAACGTTTAGAAGTTGAACGTGTAGGACAAAAGGTTGGTTGCCACCTAAAGCTAACGAATTACTCCTGCCTGAGGGAGAAGGAAAACTCAGAATTCAAACCTCTGCTGCCTCCAGATAAATATGATTTATAGATCAAGGCATATTTGATATGCGATACAGTCCACGCTTTTTTTTTCCTAGGCGCTATTTTAAAGACACCATTTTGTCAGCGCTACTTTGTTGTACGAAATTTTGGCATGTAACCCAATTTCAGTTATGTATGCTTCTTAAAACAAGATTAATTCTAGGCAGTTCTATTTATTATTCAAGTCGATCTTTGTTCGTCCAACCTCGGTATGAGCGTGAAAAGAACACGTAATGGTGCTGTCTCTTTTTAAGTCTAAAACTATAAAACTATATAGGTAATGCTCACGTCGGATCTATTCAGACAAGGGTTAGCAGGCAGGACCTTTTGCTTTAATTGTAAGCTATCGCAGAGGTGCCGGATTTAAGGCAGAATATAGCCGCTTTGAGTAGAAGACTCGACGACCATTTTCCCTGTAAACGTTTTAACGGTTTACTAAAGCGATATCCAATTCTTTCAAGAGCGTCTGAAAAGCTGTGCGGACTCGCATGTGTGTTATAACTCTTGATTGGAGCATAACAATTTATCCAATGTGATAGCAGTCTGGATGAAAGCACAAACATTAGAGACTGAATTAGACATAGTTTAAGAAACTATATAGACAGCCTCGAGCTAAATGGGAGATGGCATAAACACTGCTTGGTGTTGGACCGAATTGATGTTGGAAATCAAGTGCCAGTGCTTCTTGTGACTGAATTAGAGACAGTAGGCCCTATTATAAGCGCACATTCTTAAAAGCACGGGATAAAACGATATTATTAATTAATATAAAGACACATTAGGAAGTAATATGTAAGCATGTATTTTAAATATTGGACTATTAGTGTTATGTTAAATTTTAATTTAGTTGATGGCCAGAGACGGTAGATCTATCTATACGACGAAACCACTGCCTGCTACATAAGTAAATATCAAACCAGTATTGCGAGAACCATAGGACGTAACCACTGCCTGCTACAAAAGTAAATATCACACTAGTACTCCGGGTTCAAGAACATCTTGATGGACTCCTTTCCAGCCAATAAGACAAATTTAGTGTGTGACAAAAAATGAGTAATCAAATGTAAAGACATTCCAATGTAAAGATCGTACCTTTTTATTAAAAAAGTATTTATGTCATAACGTTTGATTCAGATAGGACTGCATATAAGTAATAGTGTCTTAAAAGGCAATGTTTGTAATAAAAAAATTAATAATCTTAACTGCAACTTGCCAATGAGGAGTATGGTAATCATTATGTACGCGCATGTGTTTTAAAGCCTGTTGGTACCCAGTACTACCCAGTATCAAATACATCCATCCATCCATCCCTGCAGCGCTACAGCCCATGGAGGGCTAAGGCCTGCTTCAACACACCCCTCCTTTCAGATCTCTCCTGGGCCTTTCGTCTTCACGCCCTAACTCCACGCAGTTGTAGATCTCCCTCCACATCATCAGTCCATCGCATTCGGGGTCTGCCTTTGGGTCGCCTGCCTTTCAAGGTGACCTCCCCAAACGTAGTCTGCTCTTTTTTCTTTCCGTCACCATCTTTTACACACACACACACACAAACACATGCATCATGTCTTCAAGCTTTTTATCGCGTGGCTACATTGACGTCGCCTCCAAGCTGCACGTATGTCTTGCTAAATGGAATCTCTTTACAACACTTATATCAACTCATTCTGTTATACCTGTCTTTCTGGTACACATTTTGTACACGTTAGACTAAGACTAAGACTGCTTTATTGATCCTTATGGAAATTTTGGAGTGATCACAAGGACTATTTTCTCTGCTTAACGGAACCACTCCAAAATTATTTATGGTTGAAAAATACTTTTTTTCAAATTGTAGGCCCCTATGTCGGCGGTCCATATCTAACGTGTGTACTTATCCGGTATTTTGGGAACAAGCGAAACGTCTATTTAAAAAGATTAATAATTTTCGGTTTTGGGGCTTATTAACGCTCGCCAAATAATATAATATGTTAGTGATACCCAAACCACGGCCAGAGGGCCACATCCGGCACGTTAGGATTTCCTATCAGGCTTCTAGAAGGTAGAAACGTCTGCTCACAGTGAATAATAAATCAATTAAGCAAGAGACCAGTTCTATTGGATTCGACGATTTTTTATTTTTAGTGATGTGTTTGAAATATTTATATAGTCCTCAGACAGAAAAGATTGATCAAAACACTAAGTTATAGGTCCTTGTATCTATATTGTTATTGCTATAGTAGGCCTAAGACAAATACAATTATCGTATCTAAAGGACGACTTGCGTTTTCCATTGTTTAACCTCGTGAAGCAATGTATGTATGCATGTATTTTTTTGTTTCTGCTACAATAATAAGGCTAGTCTTCGAGTCCGAAGACTAGTGAGGAATGCAGTATTTCCGGTGGCTGCGCAGTCCCAGCTGTGACCTACATATTTTGCTACAACTATAGACTATTTAAAATCCAGCACGCCTCATCAACTAGTCCTTTAAAATACAAAACGGCACGAGAATCACCTTGAATTATAACGTGACTCGAGGTTATAATGGGAAGTTATTGCGTTATATGGCGCTGTTGTTTTAGGGATTTAGAGACAGATTTAACTCTTTCTCTCCGTTATTAGTTTTTCACGTTTCGAAGGAATTCTTCATTTGGCTCATTACTATCTCACTGCCCTGTTAAGATTGGACTTCAATAGCTTTGTTGTTTGTTATCAGAAAATGTTGTATTTGGTATAGAATTAATGGGAAATGCATGCTCTTTTTATATAACACAAAGTCAAGTTTATACAATTAATTATTAATTTAATTTAATGAGGTCAAATCAACGATGGTATCGTTGATTAGGAGAGAAAGAGTTAAATTTTAAAAGGGTTCTGATGGAAACAGAGAGCACTTGCTCGTGCATACACAATTGAATGATGAACACTAGTGACGAGGACCTCTTAGCATACTGTCCACTGAGACTCGTTGGCTTGACCGAATCGTGCTGGTCATGTAAAGAATTAAGGATAAGTGGTCGAAACCCGAACAGTTTGTCTTTGAAACAGAGCGACTCTAAATCCCAGGGCCTCTATAATTGCAATAGCTGCATGGCGCAAACATTTATACTTTTTTAAAAAAAAAAGAAGTTAAAACTAAGTCTGTACCGGACCGATCATTCTTTTTAATCCTCGATCTCGAATCAGAGGAGTAGTGAGCAAAACGTGCGCCCGGGGCAAAGTACTTTATCCTCGCCCCCTCCCCCCTGCTCCCAAGGAGCATCACATAGAAATATAGGCTTATAAAAAATGGTTAATAATAATATAATAAAAAGTAACCTTAGAATGTATTTCCCAACTAAATATCTGCTTACATTTTTCAAAACTGAAAAAAAAATATATTGTTGATCTAGATCTAGCAAAAAAAAAACTTATTTTTATTGTCTAGACCAGTGATGCCCAACCTAATTCGACCTGCGGGCAAGTTTCATTTTCAACTCTCGCGTCGCGGGCCACATGACCAAAATGGTTCAAAAACGAAATGAAATCGGCCTGAAACTAATTGATTAGAAACTTACATTAATTAATGAGACATTGGAAGTTTTATCTTTTGTATTTACGCGTCGGAAAGTGGTTTCATTTCTCTATTTAAAATGTGAGAAACATTGTAGCCAGTTTTACTACCAACTCATTTACTTTTTTTTTGGTAAATATTTTTATCAATCCTCCAATCTCTAGGCGTAGTTTAACACGATTTTATTCGCGGCTTTGTTTTGTAAGGCCGTTATATGTATGTGTTGTTTTGTTTTAAAACCACCACACTTTCTTTACAAATTAAATATGTCGGCTTATTATCATGTTCCACAAAAAGTAAAGATCCGTCCACTTCTCCTTGTACTCCTTGTAGATTCAACATTCAGAGTCCCATTTCAGAAACACACAAGTGTTAAAGGTTAACCCTTGAAAACGCGTGTGGTAGCTTAGCCTCTAAACTGCAGAATCGAAATTCCATTTTGTATGCACTCATTGTAAAACAGCTCAGCACTTTAAGGGTTAATAGTGATGGCCATAAAGTAGGAAAAGATTCATTTTTAACCTTTTTTTGTGAAAAGAGGGGGAGGGTCTAAATTTTGTTCTGACATTTTGGTGGGCCGGATAGAACCACGTCGCGGACCGATGTGGCCCGCGGGCCGTATTTTGGACATCGCTGGTCTAGACCTATCTAATTATTTTTATTATTTTATACTTTAATGACAGTTTTACCGTGGTTTTACTCATCTATTAATCACTGAATTATAATCTGTAATGAGTAAAATATTTTTTTAATTTAAAAACTTAATTATTCTTGTAGATGTCTATTGACCAGTTGTCATAAACACAGCTAACTGTATAGGCTATAACACGGTGAATACATCCGATTGAACGCGGATTGGGATCTATTGTAGAATTAAAATAAATCAAACGATAAGAGAGATCAACTAATGCAATAACTAATTATATGTATGTGAAAATATTTGTTAGTTAAAATAATTTTTTTTTAAATGAAAATTTCCAGGAAATCCTCTTTTTTGGCGCCCCTCTGCGTGTGGAGCACCCCCCCCCCTCCGAAGGTGGCGCCCAGGGCACCGTGCCCCTTGCCCCCTGTGTCTCTGTCTCGAATACATTCGCATTTTCCTTATTATTTTTTTCCTTTTTTTCCCCTTCTTATCTTCATTTGATGTTTCTACCTAAATTTAACTCATTAGGTTCTAGTAGTGCGTTAACTCGTGTCTGGCTAATGTAACTACCTGGATACATAAGAAATCTATTTTGGTTGACCGTTCAAGCCAGAAGATGGTAAAAAGAAGAAACACTTTCCAACAGAAGCTTATCTAACCAGAAGTCGGGGGGGGGGGGCTGGCAGTGACTTGGATACACTTTTAGCGGCCAGATCTATTTTTGTAATGATCCAAATGGGTCATTTGAGGTAGGAAATAAAAAAAATGAGCTTCTAATCAATGAATAGGACAATCTGTGCTCTTACCAAAACAACAACAACATAAAAAAATACGAGTCAGCTGCCCTCTCTTCCTTTATTTCCTACTATATATCGCCTGACCTGGCACGCATCGTGTGATTCCAATCTCCATATATCTTGACCTCACTGAGACGCGGTGCCGCCCTAGTAATGACAGTTCTGTGCTCGGTAATTGGTTATTCCGAGCGAAGAGCGTCCGAATGAATTCCACTATCTTTGGCATTTATCACTTTGGATCGGGTGCTGTGTCCAGTGCGTATTTTAGCTAGCACTATACTCACTGCCTTAGTGGTGCATGGCCGTGCTAGATAGACTCTTCGTTGGAATGTTGCTTTTCTTACAGCAAATGTATTTTACTCTGTGACCCATCAAAGTTGGCCGATTACAAGGTTTTATGTTGAGCTAGGGAATGTTCCAGTAAAAAAAAAAACAACTCTTACTCTCAAATGTCTGATCCCATAATTGCCATAAATGTAAACGCACATTTCAAATGGCACATTAATCTTGTTGCATTGCGCAGTTTGAATAAAACAATAGCGTTCACTGTACAAATAAATATAATAGCTAATTCCTACTTTATGCTAAAATAAAAGACTAAATGACTAAACTAAACATTAATATTTTAGTTTTCATTAAAAATAGAGAAGGAATAAAAAATTCTATTACGGTAATCGAATCCACGACATTTGCATCATTAGCGCGACGCTCTATCAACTTAAGTTAACCAGCCATGCTACTATGTAAGTCTATGAAATGTTAGCTTGAAATTAATTATTTCATTTTATCTTAGTTTTTGACTTGCATCTATTGACCACCATCTACCTTTGGGCTATGAATAAATAGTAGAGGAATTGAAAGAAACATACAAAATTTATGGCTTTTAGCATGCTCAGAGCGCTTTGGTCCAATCTCAGTTGTGGACCAGTTGGGGGGGGGGTATCTAGGAAAAGGTTTTTCCGTGCTGCCTTCGGGCGCTCAGTAAACACAACTCTGCCCGAGTCGGGTGTCGAGCCTCGAGCCCCCTTCATAGGTACAAAGGCAAGCATAGTTCAAGCGCACCTAGCCTCTCGACCACGCTTCCCACATAAAGGTTTTTATATATTCTGTGGTTGCAAGCTCACAGCATAACGTGATGTTCCAATGTTTTTTCGGGTTTTTTTTTTTTTTTTTGCCACACTTAGATCAAGTTGCTGCCTTCTGCTGTTCCATTTTCTCTAAAGTTTGAATAGTTCCACCTTGCTTATTGATACAGTTCCCCCAGAGTTATTTTTGAAGTCTTTACAATTTGTCCACAATGAAATGATATGATTAGGCAGATGGTCTTGCAAAAGAATCCACTTTGTAGTTTCTAAAGGTCAATCTTTGGTTGGCCAAAATAGATTGTAAACTTTAAATGTTGCTCGGGAGAAAAGTTATCTGTGAAAAGAACGCAAAAGAGGCTTGTCTATTTGGCAGGGAAGCAAATTGGTTTATCTTTCTTTTTGACAGGGGCACAAAATTAGGTACCGGTATAACTTTCTCATTAACAAGGATTCAAAAGAGATACGACTTTTTATTTGACAAGGATACACAAGGGGTATAACTTTCTAATTGACAAGGACTCAAAAGAGATGACTTTCTATTTGAAGGCTTACAAAAGAGATGACTTTCTATTTGAAGGCTTACAAAAGAGATGACTTTCTATTTGAAGGCTTACAAAAGAGATGACTTTCTATTTGAAGGCTTACAAAAGAGATGACTTTCTATTTGGAGGCTTACAAAAGAGATGACTTTCTATTTGAAGGCTTACAAAAGAGATGACTTTCTATTTGAAGGCTTACAAAAGAGATGACTTTCTATTTGAAGGCTTACAAAAGGGTTATTCATTTCTCGGGATTTATTCCCCTGTCAAACGACGTAGTTTGTGTGGGGGGGGGGGGAAGAAGGAATTGGGGATGAAAGCAATGGTGGGATTTAGTTTTTGGATTCCGTGGCAGCTGATTTGGGTTGACTTTGAAACTCAGGGTGGGGATGAAGTTTTAGAAATGGGAAAATGCGCCACTGTCTTGACAGGTGTACTGGACTGTATAGGACAGGTCATTGGAAGCAGCTTTCTACTGTATAAATTTTTAATACAGTTAGCCAACTATCCTTGTGCTACTGGATAGGGTCAGACAATGGCTACCGTCTTTGTATTCACTCTGACGGTCAAGCGAAACTAGTCATTCATCACCGTAGCGGACACGACATTTTCTGGTCATCTGTTATTCAGACGTGACCACTACTGTCATGTTGGAGACACGAGGAATCAGTTGTGCCGTTTTTAGGAGACAGCGTTCACACTCATAGACCCATCTGGGTCAGTTAGTAGATTCTGTATGCTTGCTTTTTGGTACGTATGTGATTTCAAAGCAGTCTTCTGTATGTGAGAAATAGAGAAACAGTGAAATATTAATGACACGGCTAATATACGTAAGGATGGAACCGGTGGAAACAAGTAATGCATACACAATCATGTATTTCCTGGAAAACTTTACAGACTGATACAGCAAATATATAATTATATATATATATACATATATATATATATATATATATATATATATATATATATATATATATATATATATATATATATATATGTGCGTGCGTGCACGCGTGTGTGTGTGTGTGTGGTCCATTGCATCAGTCTGACAGGGAAAGAACAAAATGTAATAATAAACTGCTCTAAATCAACACCAATAACAGTAAACTTAGGTGTACCTCTAGGAACAGTCTTAGGTCCACTACTACTTTTTTTAATTTACATAAAAATTTACCTAATTGCATTTGTTCAGGAAAAAAAGTCAGATTATTTGCAGATGATTGCATAATATATAAAACAAAAAAAAAAACAAAAAAAAACAACAACACAAAATACAGAACTACTAAGAGAATTAGATGAATTACAGAAATGGGAATCAAATTGGAGCATGTCTTTCCACCCAGAAAAGTCAGTTATTAAGATTATTATTCACGGTAAACCAGTAACACAGACTAAAAACGCAAAATACTTAGGTGTTATAATAAATAAAAAACTGTCATGGAATCCCCATATTGATGAAACTATTGAAAAATCAAATAAAGCAATAGGGTTTAATAAAACACATTGCTATAAATCAAATAAGAACATAAAACTAAAATGTTATTTAACCTTGGTTAGGCCAATAATTAGAATATGCATCCTCTGTTTGGGACCCCTCAACTCAAGAAAACATTAAGAAACTGGAACAGACACAAAATAGAGTAGTGAGATTCATAACAAACGAATATTCACATTTGACTAGAGCAGTGATTCCCAAAGTGGTCTATATAGACCCCCAGGGGTCTACGACGACTTCCAGGGGGTCTACGAAAGTCAAAAAAGGAATTGGGGGTCTATGAGATGTAAATGGGGGTCTACGAGAGTGGATCTCGATTTAAGAAGGTGGTGACTTTAATTAAAATCTTAAAATTATGTAATTAACAATTATCTTACACAAATATAAATTATTTAAATTTTAATCCTATTGTTCGAATGAACAATTATTTTAATACCTCATTTAAATAGCTTAATTTAGTCTATAGGAAATTTTGTATTTAACGTGGCCAAATATTATTATTAAATTAAACAGTGGTATTAATTTTCTAAAAAAAATTCTTCTTTCCATGTCACATTTATATTGCCTATGTGTAACAAAGTTTATTTTGACACTTTGAAACCACCTAAGTTAAAAGATCTTTTGAGACGATGCCACCCTGATAAAGTGGATGAAGATTTTAAAAGCTTTTGAACTATCAATGATAAAGTTGAGAAAAGACCTACAGTGAACAAAATCTTTGCTTTGGTATAAAAAAAGAGAAGATGATGGTTTGCAAGTGTCTTAAAATATGTTTAACTTATTGTGAATTTCGGAAAACATCACACTAATGGCGATAAAATGATTTTTTCATACACTGAAGAAGTTTTAAGAACTATTTTGTCCACAAACCTACATCTGATAGTATTACAGAATTCCTCTAAGCAGCAAAACAATTCAAAGGCCAATTGATGAAATGAGTTTCTAACACAAGTGGACTAGTCAAACTTGCCTGGTAATAAACATTTAGTATTGGCGAATGTTCGTTTTAGTACGGATCAAGAAATCCTCAAAAAAAACAACTTCTTTTTGAGGAAACTGATAATAAATATGTAATGGTTTGAAGGACTACTTTAAAGAAAAAGCACGCCCTTTAACTATAATGTCAGGAGCAATGGGTGGAGCACCTTTCATGGTTGGGTTCTATTGTAAGTAGTGAAAAAATGGTAGAATTCTTAAATATCTTCAATTTGTTATTAACGCAGTTAACTGAAGCAACATGTTAAATACGCCATCAGTTCGTCCTTCACACTGAAGTTCGATGGCTGTCGAAAAGCTTTATTTTATTTTTTTTCTTTTTGACTTTGTATCGGAGCTCTTGGATGTCAAAGATCTAATTTTAAATTGAAATTTAATCAGACTGAAATCAGACATTGCTTATTTAACAGACTTGTTTCATAAATTCATTGAGGTTTAATTACATGTGGCCATAGGCGTAGCCAGGATTTTTTTTCGGTTTTTCTGATTTTTGTACCCCAACCCCCCTTCAAAGCTACACCCATGCATGTGGTTGTTATTACTTTTTTCATTCTTCACCTTAAATACGTAAGAAATCATTGAAAAAAGAAAGCACATTGGAAGTTCATAAATCAGAAAAATTACAATTCAGCAATATTAGCTAAACAGGGGGTCTACCGAATACTGGAAAACATGACAAGGGGTCTACGAGCCAAAAAAGTTTGGGAACCACTGAACTAGAGTAACACCTTTAGTAAAATCACTAAATTTAGAAAGCCTTCAGGATAGAAGACTCAAAGGTAAAGTAGCAATTATACATAAAACACTGAACCATAATCTTCAAACACAAAAAAACAAAAACAAAATCTAATAAAATACTCAGGAAGACACAAAGATAAAGGCACATTCCTCGTTCCATATGCTAGAACAAATTTGTACAAATGCTCCTTCTTCCCTAGTGCTATTAGAGCATGGAATGGGTTGTTTGAGCTAGCCAGGAAAACCAGTGAGTTGGCAGAATTTAAGTCATTGGTTAATATGCATGACTAAATGCATGACGCGTAGGACGTAATCAACTTCTTTTTTGAAGTAACGTCTGTAACTCTGTATTATATAAGATAAGTGTGTATGTGTAGGGGAAAGGGGGGTAAAACGTACCACTGTTTAATTCGTACCACCGAACATTTTCATATTTAGAAATGGTCTTTAAAAATAAAAAACCTGGCATATTGACTTACAACTATAGCGTCATCATTCATGTTAATTTTATGGAGCTTAATCAAAAGACACCAAAACGGTAAGGTTTTATTCATTTTTACCTTTTATGATGTAATTTTTGCACATGTTAGAAATCGTATAATTATCTAATGAGGCAACCTATCATGTTCCAAAAGCTATTGCATTGTTAACCAACCTTTCCTCTTGAAAATAATGCCTCAGTACATCAGTTATTTTTAGACATGTTAATATGATAAACCGTTATGTGGGCTGACCCCTTGAGGTAAATCGTACCGGCGCCAGGAGGGTGAAAAGTACCGGAAGTACTAATTATCCGACATTCGGTACTATTTAGCCCCACAGTTGATCTCGACATAATATCTAGATGTAGATCGAATAACTTTCTTATTTTATGTTTTAAAGCTAGAATCTAGATCTAGTAATTGCTAAAGATCTTTCTACTATCTAGATCTAGATTTATAATATAATGTAGTTGTAGAATCATATTCTATCATCCTCTATACTCTACTCTATGCCTATGTAACAATAACTTTCTTTATAACTATAGACTATAGAGTCTACACTAAAAAAAGATAATTAAGGTACTAAATCTAGTAGATTTAGATTTAATAAAATTAAGGCTATATCTAAATTTTAGACTAAACATAATCTAGCCCTTAACTATAAGTAGATCTACATTTTAAAAAAATAAATAAAATACCATATAGACTATAGCAATCTATTTAATAATCATTTACATTCATTATTTTTTTTTACCCAGGGGCAGAGCTTCAACCTGGTCCCCGGAGGGTCTTCAGAAAGCCTTAGAGGCATTGAGGAATAAATATGGTCTCAATGAAGTGTCTAGACTTTACGGTATACCTAAACCAACTCTAAAAAGACACTTAGATGGAAAAAACAAGTTTGCGAATGGGAATGTAGTACAAAGAGGTAGAATGACAGTTCTCCCAGCAGAGCTTGAGAATGAACTTGTCAGTCACATCAATCAACTGGAAGGAATGCTGTTCGGCCTGACCAGAAACGATATAAGATGTCTTGCATACCAAATAGCAGAAAAAAAGGCTTGTCTCACAGATTTAATAAAACAGAAGGAATGGCAGGAAAAGACTGGTTTAGAGATTTTAAGAAACGTCACAATCTGAGCTTGCGACAACCTGAAGCAACATCTCTTGCGCGTAGTACCGGTTTTAACAAGATAGCAGTTAACAGATTTTTTGACAAACTTGAAAGCATCATTACAGAAAATAAATTAGATGCTCTTAGGATCTTCAATACCGATGAAACAGCGCTCTCAACTGTCCAGAAAAAACAGCAAAAAGTGGTGAGCTTGACAGGAAGGCATCAGGTGGGGAAGTTGACCAGTGCAGAAAGAGGTCTTACCACCACAGCAATATTTTGCGCTAATGCAGCAGGAAATGCTATTCCACCTATGCTTGTCTGTGACAAGTCAAAAACTCGCTGTCAGAGTCACTCAAATTTATCACAGCATTAATTATTATTTTTCATTATTTATTTATTTTATTTTAATTATTTCCCCATCCTACCCCTAAATTCTCCACCCGCACCACCTTTTCCTCTCCAGGCTAGACTTAGTTGACCACATTGGAGATAGCTAGGCCACGTCTTTCGATTCATCTTCCCTTGACCGGGGCAAAGATACACGCAGACTCTTTGATCTTATCGGCAGGATGTCTGACAGCCGCAGTGGACACCACCTTGTGTGGAATGCAAGTCACTCCTCCCCCCCCCCCCTTTCTCCTACGTCTCTCTTTGATCTAGGAGATTACTCGAGTCAAAGCGCCTCTCGACCTTACCAGTGTGCGACTCCCATCTCAAGTCTAATTCACCCACGTGTAAGATAATTCTAAGCCTAAGACATTTCCTGTTTCCGCCCACATTTTCCAGGCCTGTTTATAAGGTAAATTAAATCAAGTCAGACTCTCTCTTTCTCATTCGAGCTGAGCTATCGAGTCTGGACTATATCATTTATTCTCACTCCTAGAGGAATACCTGGTGGTAAGCCGAACTTAATCACAAGTTCCATCTTAGTTACTTTGTGTATATTTCTCACTGGAGATTATCATGTGTATTCTATTATTTTATTTACATTAACTAGTGCATTGTGTATTTCTCACTGTCGTAAGTAGAAAACATAAACATGTCCTATGTATGTATTTAAGTATTGCATTAATCTATTAATGCTACATTGCTCAATTGATCGTTGATGCAACCATGTATGTATTTGTACATCTTATTTTATTTCCTTTATCTCGGCTGATCGCCGTGATAATTTTGCTAGCGCACTAATACTGCGTTTAGAAAGGAGATGTGAATTATCTCCCCTTCACTAATTTTACTCTAACGAGAGTTGCGCCGCTTGAACGGACACCCTCTCCATTCAAGCGCGCCCCATTGTTCTCGACCGACGGTCGTATGTAAACAAACCGTCATGGTCGCTGACCACCGCCCATTCCCCCCCCCTCTTTTCTCTTCCAACTAGTGGTGTTTATTAGATATTAATATTTCCCCTTTTATGTACATTTTTATATTATTATTTCCCCTTTTATGTACTTTTCTATATTGCTACTATCTGCCATCTATTTTCCAAATCCCATTTGTCATCATCTCCCCTTTGTGCTCTAAAGCAATTTTACCAATCTGACGAATGCACCTCAGTCGAGGGCATCGATAAGATGCATGAGAGACATGTCCTAACTTGTCTTTATTTATCCGCAGCCTCCCTCAGGTGTCTGCCTATTTATTTATTGGATCAACGATTTATTTATCGGATTATTTACCTGCCTATTTGTGTGCTTTGTGCTATTCAGCACTGCACTTGCCTACTGAGATCTACTCAACTCTACTACTCGGCGCTATCGGCATTGCCCGCCTATTCGACAGCCCACCTGTCAACCTATTAGGTGCGACGTCCCTATAGATTCAGATCTGTGTGAGACGTCATATCTACGCCAACCCTCTGCAACTCACTGGACATATCCTGTCAACTACGCTGCCCACGGCAGATCCGCTCTGCCCGCAGTAACCTTGTGCCCACGGTAGCCGGCCACCCGCCCTACTGTGCCCACTACAGATATTAGATTTTGGGGATTGAGACTCCACAAGAACTATATCACCGGCGTCCCTCTATCCGCTAGAGCGCCACCTCCAGCTGCAGAACCTCAAGCCAGGACACAGCCAGCTGCGACATCAACAGGAATACCAGCTAAGTCAGAGGACAAAGTGACATGCTCTCTTATTAGGTGCAAGAGTGATGATTAGACCTAGTATTATTTAGAGATAGATGCAAACCCTCCCCCTTTTTATTCTTATATGTATATTTATGTAAATAAATATTCTTTATTTTTAACTTTTGTATCTATCTTTCATTGCTTGTCTCGTTGCGTGTCTGCTCCCGATTCATATGCTGATAGGTTGGTGTGTGATAGCTTTAAAAATAATCATCCCCTAGACATAAAACGCGCCAAACA